>NW_023458558.1:3204510-3218004 GCF_013731165.1 Rhagoletis pomonella
AATTTATCAACACACTTACACACACACATACGCTTTAAAAAAAAAATGTATTCGTTCAAGGACCGATTACGTTACGTCCCCACAGAGTTTGCCAGTGAAAAATATCCCGCACTTTTGCGTGCAAGCGCAAAGAAGATTGTGGCCACTGTGCGACCATTTTGGTTTACATACAATTACATATAGATAGCACGTGCATACATACATACGTATGCCCAGTCGACAAAATTAGAGCCCCCAACTCGAATCCTTTGAAATTGTAGGCGTCCTTTGTTTGATTATTTACCTCTTTTTATACCTTTCATGAGCATGAAATGGTATTATAACTTTGGTCCGATGTTTGTAAGTACCAGAACAAAAAGAGATAGACCCATTAAAATGTATACTTATTTGATCAGAACGTCGAGCTGAGTTGATTTATCCATGTCCGTCTGTCCGTCTGTCCGTCTGTCCGTCTGTCCGTCTGTCTGTCTGTTTGTATGCAATCTAGTCTCTCAGTTTTCGAGATATCCGGATCAAATTTGGTAAGTGGGTGTATTTTTATAATGTATTAATCATTTGTCGGAACCGGAAGAATCGGACCACTATAACATATAGCTCCCATACAACTGATTGTTCAGATATGAGATTTTTCATTATAACTTCTCCATTTATGCAGCTACGAACATGAAATTTTGCAATACTTGCACCCATTATCAACAGAATACTTACAGTGAAAATTACAAAGATCGGGTCACTATAACCTATAGCTCCCATACAACTGATTGTTCAGATATAAAATTTTTCGTTATAACTCCTCCATTTATATAGCTGGGAACAGGAAATTCCACACTGTTTTCAATAATTATCAACAGAAAACTTACAGTGAAAATTAAAAAGATCGGATAACTATAACCTATAGCTCCCATACAACTGATTGTTCAGATATGAGATTTTTCGTTATAATTCATGCATTTATGCAGCTAGGAACATGAAATTTCGCACCATTTTCACTCATTATTAACAGAATACTTACAGTGAAAATAACAAGGATCGGATGACTACAACATATATCTTCCATACATCTGATTGTTCAGATATGGGATTTTACTGTAAAACTCCTTTATTTGAACAGCTAAAACCGATAAATTTCGTAAGATATTTTATAAATAATAATACAAAGTCTACTGAGAAAATCGTCAAAATCTATGCTGTATAAGCTTTAGCTCCTATAGCACTGATTGTTCAGATACCAGTTTTTGCGATATATCTCCTTTATGTAGGAAACTAAACCCAATAAATTGTGTCGGTTTACATACCGATCACATAGCAGTGAAAATCACTTAGATTGGTGCTAATATAAGGTATATCTTCCATACCTCTGTTTGTTCAGATGCGATTTTTTATATAGGTATGTAACTCCTCTATCGATGTATGCAGATGTACTCAAAAGCAGTAATCTGTCAAAGTAAAATTTGCAGATGTTCATGAAAGGTATGAAGCCTTCGGCATAGCCGAAGACAGCGCTGCTCTTACTTGTTTTTACTTATTTGTATCGAATGCTTGTCGAAAGTTTTCAAGAAATATCAATGACAATGTTCTCGTTGTTTTATTTTATTTTGATTTGAATATTGAGCTTGAGGCCTTTATTGATGAAAATTTTTGCAGAAAAAAAACTAGCAGTCTTTTACCAAAATTTGAATTATTGTTGTTTCTCCGCAAACATTTTCGTTATAAACGGCCGCAAGCTTAATAAAAATCTTTCAATAAGAATTATTCTTAAACAAAATTTACTGCTTTGACAGTTTCTTTTATACTCTTATTCAGCTTTGCTTACTTTTACTTGAGAAATGTCATCACAGACAGGACGGAGCAAACTTGTATCATTCTTGGATACTTATGCTTTATATTTATGGGACCAGTACTGGTAACGTTTGGCGGTGTCTGAACGAAATCCTCGGGTTACTTCGAAATGTATGCCTTGACAATATTAATGCGACGATATGTTAAGAATGAATGTAAATACTTAAATAAACAAACCAGCTTATGATCTGATTCAATATCAGTTATAGTTATTTAATAACTGAGAAAACCAAGCCAATGCACACAACTGAATGGGTGGTAGGCAAAAGTAAATGAAAATGATATATACATACATACATTTTTCAGTAAAAAAAGCTGTTGCACTCGTGAGCATACCCACACATAAATACGCAAACATACTTAATCATTTAAATTGTTGATCAACAAAGGGACGATTTATGAGGCATTGGAATAAATAATAATATGAGCATTTGGCTATTGTTATAGCCATGCTAATATACAGTACAAATGTACATATAAATGTGCATACACAAATAAAAGAAGTGGGTGCGTGCAAACACATATTTGCATTAATCTTTAAGTAGAGTATTATTCGTATGTATCACGCCAAAAGAACTAAAAGAAAATAGCCCAGTGTTTGGCAAGCGAAGGCAACAACCAGCCAGCGAAGTGTTAACAAGTGCAAATTTTTTGTCTGTTTATTTATGCATTCCTTTTATGTACATATTTATACCTGTATCCTTAGAGATAGAGAATAAATAAATACGTATGCATGCGCTGTAATTTTTTTAGTGGTAAGTTAAATAGAATAACCGTATGTATATGTATGTATGCATTGAATTGGATATGTATTATATTTAGGCTTATAAGTGCATTAAAAGTAGCAAAAGGGAACAACGTGCACAGTACCACCTTACCAGTTTTAAATACGATAACCACTAAGGTAACTTGAGGCCTTAACCGAAACCACCCCAAAAACGAAAAACATAATAAAAAATTGAAACGTTAGATATAAAAAATTGTTCACCAAAATTATTATTATTATTATTTTTTTTTTTGGTTTCCTTAAAAACTTTGGGTATGCAGTTTTATAGACTATTAAATTTTAGTATAATAAAGTGCAAGTTGAAAGTGGCTTGCGGTCGCTTGGTCGCGTTGATTTTTAATAATATAAGAAAACGCTTTTATTTCCCATTTCGCATGCAGATTTGCTCGAAATGTTAGCGAAAAAATTCTTAAAACTACAACGCGACCTCGTAGCCACTTGCCACTTGTACGTTATTATTCTAAAATTTAATTATACATGCAATTGCATACTCAACATTTTCTTAGAAGCTCAAATTTTTTTTTTAATTTTGGTGAAAGCTTTTATGAAACATTTAAACATTTTTTTCGTTTCAGAGGCACCCTACCATAGCTTTCAACTCGTTTTTATTATGTAACATTAAATAACTGGAACAGGAGAATCGATTTTCTTCTAAATTGCTACTTTTCCTGCACTTTGCAATAAAAAATTTAATAAGCACAAAAAAAAAAATTCAACAAGTAAGAAAGTCTAAGTTCGGGCGGAGCCGAACATTAAATACCCGGCGCAAGTATTAAATATATGTTTTCCACCTTTCCGAAAGCTACCGCTACATGATAAGCCGGGATGTATACATTTTAAGTAAATTAGCGTCCTTAAATTTCGAAATATTGAAATTTCAAGCATTTTTGAAATTTACCGTTATATGAAAAGCGGCCTCAATTTTAGTCCGATTTCAACAATTTTCAACGGTTTGCTTTTATGTGGCAAGCACAATAACCATACCGAGCTTGGTACAAATTGCTAGAACGGCTAGCGAGATACATATCACAAGTGGGCGGTGCTACGCCCATTTTCCAAAATTTTGTTATAAACGTATTTCTTGGTAAAGAATTGTTGCAACCATCAATTTTGAATAAATTAGCTTCAATATTTACTGATTTATCGAAGATTTTGTATTTCTCGAAATTACCGTTATATGGGATGTGGGCGTGGTTATTGTCCGATTTTAGAAATTTTCGGCCATTTGGTATGTTGTACCAGGACCAACAACTGTGCCAAGTTTGGAAGAAATTGGTGTAGCGGTTACCAAGATATACACATGTAACCATAAGTGGGCGTGGCTACGCCCATTTGCCAAAATTTTGTAATATTCTTATTTTTCGTCTAAAACTTATTATAAATATCAATTTTGAGTGAATAATCTCCAGTAGTTACTAAAATATCGCAGTTTTCGTTTTTCTGAAAATTACCGTTATATGGGAAGTAGGCGTGGTTATTGAGCGATTTTAAAAATTTTCGGCCATTTGGTATGTTATGCGAAGGCCAACAACTGTGCCAAGTTTGGAAGAAATTGGTGCAGCGGTTACCAAGATATACACATGTAACCATAAGTGGGCGTGGCTACGCCCATTTTCCAAAAATTTACAGTATTCTTATTTTTCGCCTAAAAATTATTGTAAATATCAATTTTGAGTGAATTATCTTCAGTAGTTACTAAAATATCGCAGTTTTCGTATTTCTGGAAATTACCGTTATATGGGAAGTGGGCGTGGTTAAAGTCCGATTTCGCCCATTTTTAATACCAACCTACCTTGGATTAAGGGAAACCTACATACCAAATTTCGTAGAGATATCTCAATTGTTGCTCGAGTTATCGTGTACACGGACAGACGGACAGACGGACAGACGGACAGACGGACAGACGGACGGACAGACAGACATGGCTTAATCGATTTCTTTTTTCATCCTGATCATTTATGTATACATTTGTCTATATCTATCTCGATTCGTTTTGGCTGTTACAAACAACCGTTATGTGAACAAAATTAATATACCCTTGTGCACAAGTGCGCTCGGGTATAAAAATCGCGCTCAACTGGTCTATTGCAAATTTTATTAATTTTCATTAAAAAAAAATATATTAATAAAACTGAGTCAAAGATGAAGGTTACAGTGAATTGTGAACAATAAATTCCAGTTTTGAACCACTGTGCGACGTAACTTTGGACATTCCAGGGTGCCAGATCCCAGCCATTAAGACCGCTTTTGACGTACACTAGATAAAATATGATTTTAAGAAAATGTTAAACAGAATGTGTTTGAAGGCGAGAACTGTTCATTGGATGTAAACGGCTATAGTCTGACCCACACTTCCATATAGAGCGCAGATCTGGCGGCCAGCGGAATTCAGAGAACTATCTGCTGTCGGCATAACTGCTGTAGCCTAAACCACTCCCATGTTATAGCTTCCAACCGACTATATCACACCAAAATCTGGATCCACCTTAGACTCTGCATGAAATTCCCAATCCGTGGTGACTGGATTCGAGAGGGCGCATAGTGCTTAGACGCAGTTGCAGAAATTTCCCTTTCATTTCCCTTATAAGACCTTTGCGCATCTCTTCAAGAAAATTCATTGCAAAATGAGGCTTTTTAGAGTTACTTGGATATCTTAAAAAAATCGTCTACGGAATCACGCAAGCATCTATTAAAGAGATGGTAAGGTACAAAAAACACAAGACAGCCACAATAAGGCAGGTGGCTGTACGTTTACTCAAGATGGCCTGATCGTAATTAAGGCGCCCTCCTCATCCTATACTAGGACTGTAGGAGATATCTGATCTACATTTCTGATCAATCAGAAACTGCCTTTGTAAGAACCGCTCTAAATGTTTTCCACGCGGTGTAAGAAATCAAAAGCAGAATAACCAAAATTTAGCACTCGATATTAATACAAAATTACGAATAAAATTTGCAGAGTTAAAGTAAAATAAATTGTTAGCGTAGTTGGTGGTTTTGTACTCGCTAAAAATGTATTTTAAATATTACGTGTTTCATTTCATTCTATTTATTACTCGTCTATGTCGCATGCCAATTTACAACTACATAAAACAAATATCTCAGCGCATAAAATTACACTCGCAGTATTCAATATTATTATCGCATTTGGTTTAATATTAAAACAATTGTATGTGCGTATAAGCGTGTATTCACGTACGTGTAAAAAAATTCCATGTGTGTATGTGAATATGTTGATGAATTAATGAATTTACACACAGTTGAGTGCATTAATATTTCATGAGCTCTAAATGTAATTTAAAAGCCATAAATAGGAATAAATTTCTTGAAATATGCACAGCAAACAAAAACAAAAAAAAAATAAATAAAAAGCAGCGTAAATGAACTCCAAAATATGCTCCCTAAGCGCATTTCAATTTAGTCAAAAATACGCAAATAAAGCGAAATACACGTATTTACATAGGAAGATATGTAAACAATTTTTAACCCTTAAGTAGATGATTAAATTTCAACCGCTGCACTATTTTCTAGGCAAAATTCGAGAAGTAACCAAACTGATGTGAAACTTGGTGTTTGGAGGTCGCTAATTTCGATTTTTGGAATATAAAATGGCGGATCCAATATGGCGACCAAATTTTATAATTGGTTCCTTTTCACCACAAACTCGTATATGTTGATGGGGGGCTTTTGAGGGCTGATTTCAAATCTGATGTCAGATTTTTAAAGTTCAAAAAGGCGGATGCGATGTGGCCATATCGGATTTGAAGCAAAAAATAATAATTAGTTTAAAATAGCAGATCATATTTTTGCTATATATATTTTTCTAATCATTTATGCTTCGAATGAAAACGCTTTCCTTTGGATATATGTATGTATGTATATTCATATCTGAGTAAAAAATTTAAAAACTTTAGATGCAATTGTTATGCTCGATTTTCACTAGGCATTAAATGGCAAAAATTACAAATGAAAAAGTTGGGCACTAAAAGGTAATCTTGTCATTCCATTCAAAAAAAAAAGTCATTAAATTCATATCCACATTGCATTTTTTTGCCATTTTGCCATATAAATTTTTTGTAATTTCAATGCCTAGTGAAAATTCGGCATTCAAGTTTGTTGAATTTTCATAATTTTGGTACGAAGTTTGAAATGTGGATTTATTTGGCGCTGGTTAGGTAAAGGGCTTGACTTTTATAAAAAAAAAAATATATAAACATTAATTGAACAAAAGAAAGATAGCCAAAACTAGTCCAAATATCACTTGACCAATGTTTGTATTTGTATTTTATTTGTTAAAATGTATACTAATTTTTTGATTTTTTGGCAGGACACTAGCACAACAAGTATATTACTTACAATTATGCTAGGTATAAAGTTGAAAAAAAAAAACAAATGACGTAAAAAACTTCGGCGAGCATCACCTTAATAATATTTTGCAGCAAAATATCTAAAACAGCGTATTCTTTGCATCCTTATTTACTGCTTCTTTTCAAATATCGAAAAGCTCGACAAAACAAACGCAGAAGTTTCCTAAGGAAAAAGCCCATTATTCAAAAAGTTCAAGAAAGTGAGACGTGATTTTCAGCCCACAAGCTTTAGATTAAACATTTTTATTACCCACAAAGCTTGAAGACCAATTTTGTATAGCTCTACTTAAAGTGGAATAGATAATATTACCCAAATTAGAGTCCATTTTGAAAATGAATTTTATTTAATTTAGCAAGTTGTATGCTAGCTTTCATTTTTTTCTTTTTTGAAGTATCTTCATCACTCGAAGACTTATTCCAATTCTAACTGAAAGAAGGCTAACTGCGAAAGGAAAAAATATTAAAACTTTTTGTAGAAGTGTCCACTTTAACAGCTGATATCTCTACGGGAATACTCTTTACGAAAATAATGAGTATGCACTTATTTATTCTGGGAAATTAGTTTAGAGAAGGAATAAAAAAAAAATCAATTTATCGATACATGAAAAATGACTTTTGGCCAGCAAATAATAGCTGCCAGACCATAGTGCGCTGGACCAAATTTAATATTTGAAAAACTTATTGTTAATTTACATTGAGAAAGATTCAATAAACTACATTGTCACAAAAAATATATATGTTTATATTGAAACAGGCCTGCTCAGTTTTCTTTCTTAAAAAAAAAAATTGAAAAATGTATTCTTTCAAAATGCTCACAAATGTTAATTGAAAGGTGATCCGTCATTTGGCATCAGACCACTCAACCGTACCTACTTCCGACCAGCGGTCCCAATCATTCGGTTTCAATAACTGACAGTCTTCGTTTCACCATTTCATTTAATTCTAAATACAACGAAATTCTGCACGCATTTCTAATTGAAATGCCAATATTTTGTAAATTCCCTCGCCGCGCTGGTGCGGTTGCTGTTGCTGTAGCTCTCTGACAATAAATATAAATTTGTTCATTTGCTCACTATTTTTTGGTACATAATTTGCATAAACTAAATCGTGGAATTTTGTGTATTCTTTTTTAATAAAATTCCACGGATATGCCAAAATGAAATGTATATGCGCAGCTAATACAAATATTTGTGTGTGCAAGTATTAGATATGTTTACATACATATGTACGTACATATGTATATGTGAATTGCTGTTTAGTTATTTATTACATTATTTGTTGTTGTAATACACGTTGCCATGGCACGCTGCATATATACATACATATATAACTAATAAGAACGAGCGCGTATTTACATAGGTACATATGCATGTATATTAGACTGATTCAAAAAAAAAAAAAAATCTAAAAAATACTTTTTAAGCCCCCTCTTCAAAAGACCCTCAACCCTTAATATTAAGTTTCAAAGGTCGCGCATCGCGGATTTCTATTTTCCAAAAAATCGTTTTCAACTTTGAAAAAAATTGTTTTCAACTTTGGAATTTGTTTTCTTTTCTTTGAATTTTCGTACTGAAAAGTGCGACGCATATTTTTGTAGGAAAGTCATTATTACAGTTTTTTCTCCTATTTTAGGTAAAATAATTACAGATGTCTTCAACTGTCCAACATTAAGTCAGTTTAATAAGTCTTACAACTTAGTTTTACTAAAAAACGCCATTTCAGGGAATAATTAATTAAAATAATTTCTATTATGTTGAGTTATGTTCGAAAGTTTGTTTTTTTAATTTTTCACTAAAAATTAATACAATTTACTGTTTTTTTTTGGAAAAAAAATTGCAATATTTAATGATCATTTTAATTATTTTACCTAAAATACAGAAAAAATAAAAAAAATGCAAATTTAAGTTTTAACTAGCGTTGAACCAGTAGATTTGGCAAAAAATTATACAAAATCGCTTTTGGAGAGCGTCTAATTTCATACAAAAATATGTACCGGACCTTTCAGTTCGATAACGCAAACACGAGAAAACAAATTCAAAAGTTGAAAACAATTTTTTTCTAAGTAATTTATATGGAAAATAGAAATCGGCGATGCAGGACCGTTTAAACTTAATACTAAAGCGCCCTTTTAACGGGCAACTTTTGACATCCCCTCCCGAAGTGTTCAAGGGGGTGTTAAAAAAATAGTAAATTTTTTTTAATCAGTCTAATGTTTACGTAGATATATGTATGTACATACGTACACCTGCATTTGGGTATTTGTTTTGTGTGCATTTCAGGCATAAATATTTGTCACTAAATCGCTAAATATATGCCATGAAACTGGACACTGGTTTATTACTTCTGCTGTCACACGCACGAATGCACTCCAATTATCAAAAATAGTTCATTAGTTGCAATTTATTTATATCTACTCACAAACTAGCGGAACGAAATTTGTTATACCACGTATTGCCGTGTTTTTTGCATGCCTTATTTGCGCAGTTTTCCTAACTGACAAATTTCGACAAATAAATGAAATTACAAAATTTCATTAAAATTGCATGTATGTGTTTTTAATTTATCACAATTACTAATATGAAACCAATTGTACTTGCCCAAATACGGATCAGTTTTCTAGGTAAATATAAGTTACAAGGCTTTATCGATCTAATTGTGTGTAAGACTGAAACCCACCGTCAACGAACTGATTGGGCCTTAACAATGTGGGTTAGTTCTGGGAAATCCACCATAGACCAGGTAATCACCAGATGACTAATCTAGGAAAAGACTCGCTAAAACAGGCTGTGTTCAGAAATGCATATTCGAAATTTCCATCAATTATAGTTTAGGCATTAAAGAGAATGATGACGGACGGTTGTGTAAAATGAAATGGAGCAGAAACGTTCGAGCTTTAAAAGTATATACAGAGAAAGCTCCCATAAGCGGACACCCATGGTCGCTAATGTCTTGTCCGCCTATAGAAAATATCCGCTTATGGGAATTTTGTAAAAAAATAATATTAAAATTTTAATTTAAAAACTTGAAATTGCGAGTTGGTAGCTGAATTTAAAAACTTGAAATTGCGGGTTGGTAGCAGAAGAAGAGGTAGGCCTTTTTTGCGATGGAAAAACCAGGTGGAAAAAGACTAATGATACTGGCGAAACTGACACACGCGAAGACTTTCGACCCTGTTACACTGGTGACACTGACTAAAATTAATTAATTTAACAAAACGGTTAACACATTCCTATACCTTGTATTATTGAAAATATTTTTTTTCTCGTACAGTGTTCAAAAATTAACTCATCCATATCCTGTGATTTTTCAGTAAAAAAAATGTGTCTAAAATAATTAACGGTTTATTTCTTTTCCAAAAGTTAAAAGATGCAAGACACACTTTTATTGATGGCACACACTTTTGTTCAAAGTTGGATGAGGTATGGTTGATTTATTCATATTTTCATAAAATTCCCACATGAAATTTTAATACTGTAAACATATTGGCAGCATTCAAAAAAAATCTGTTCTTTATATTCTTCTAGACTAGTGGACTTATTCATAAAAAATAAAGTAGGTTTAAAAAGCTTTATAAGTTGACGTTTTCATACAGTTCATGAATTGAACCTTTTAAATAAACTAGCCTCAAGTTTATTTTTTATGAATAAGGCTATAAATATTTCTTCTAGAACTTCGGTTTCTAAAGATTTTTTCATTAGAAAGGTTATAAAATATTTAATCCGCCATTTGTAGTGGCGGCTCTTTTTGGTTTTGAACTTTTTTCATAATGTACTCTATTCTACTAGACAAATCCCTTAAATATGATACCCACATTGAGGGTGTGGTGAAAAAATATGATATCCGCAAATTTGCGGCGACGGCAATCTTAGATTTACAATAAATTCCAAATCAACAGGTCAACAAGAAGGGGAATAAATTTCAATTGCTAGTAGATTTGATTTGGCAATGAAGAAGTAGATTTGACACAAACAGGGAATAAAAGGATCCACACGGATGAAAAATTGTGAGCCAAAATGTTCCACAAAAATATGCGGCATTAAATTTGAGGATCCTGCAGCGTCTCCTTACGGACCGCAATTGAACAGAATATGCCCAGATTTGTATTCAAAAGGATACGAGTATTCAGCTTGAAAGAAAATCGACATGTCAGGGCTTAGATACCCTAAATTAAACACGCTGCCTTAGCTTGATTATCGAGAAGCTCGCGAGTATAACAAGGTCTTCGGCACGGATGTGGTTGTAGTTTTTTATTTAATTGCTATTTTTTTAGTCGTCTTTTATTTGTTTAATGCAATTGGAATATGTTAAATTCATTTTTGGAAATGTGTCACAAAATTTATTGCAAGTTATACTTATACTATATAGCCGCACTTTATTACATGCTCTTCTGTTGAATTTCCAAGCTATTCATTTGAAGTTGGCAAAGCTTGTATATACTTAAATATTTAGAAGATATGCAATATTTGGTATGTGTGTGTATGACGACTGAATTTGTAAGTATTCATGTACTTGTTTAAATATATATGAACATATGCATATATAGTAAAATTGATGAGTGAGTGGTTAATTAACTCTATCTGTGTTCTTCATCAGGGGTAAAATGTGCTAAAAAAGTTACTAAACACCTAACCGCATAAAAATAAATTATGTCACTGCTCTCTAGTTTCGCTTTGTATATAAGAGTTATTTATTCTTAAAATTGTCACTTAAAATTATTACTTTTATATTTTGCCATGACTGTAAATCATTAAAGAAGCGTTAATAATACCGGTATTTTATAAAAATATTAGGTAATAAAACTGTTTGAAAAAATATGCTGGGGAGCGAAGGAGACCTCTTGTAATATTTAGCGGATAATTGGCTGGCAAATGTACGCTTGAAATCCGATTTAATTAAC
Source organism: Rhagoletis pomonella (assembly GCF_013731165.1). NCBI lineage: Eukaryota > Metazoa > Arthropoda > Insecta > Diptera > Tephritidae > Rhagoletis > Rhagoletis pomonella. The sequence continues at coordinate 3,216,401 of NW_023458558.1, forward strand.
TTGTAAACGTACAAAGGAGACTGCGAAAATTTGCATTTATTGTGTTATAAATCATAAAAATGAAATACCAAAATTAGAACTAAATACAATTTTGGGCTCGAAATCTGTTATAAGTCACATCGAGTATTTACAATGTAAACTTGCATTTAAATTTATAATTTTTATTTTATTCTGTTTAGATATCAGCTTGAAGATAAGTTTAAGTTAGATTATAAGTTCAAAAATCGTTAATTTTTGTCATTAGGAACGCGAAACTGTACTCCAAGCTGACATTGTAGACAGCAGAACAATTTATAAAAGCACTCTTAACTGCAATCTCCTTCTTTTGTCTTAATGACTGCCGCGATACCCTTTCGCTATGAAATTTCTGTTACCAACACAATAGCAATTGCATAGAAGATCTCAACATATGACTAATGCCATAAAATTGTATACAGAATACTGCAAAGTTATAGAGAGAGTCGGAGTGGAGGAGTTTTCTCAATCGAACTGGTGATGGAGACATACATACATATATGTTTATTTTTGACCCTCCGACCATTGCAATTTGTATCCAGCGGAAGTGTGGTGGCCATCCAAGAACGACCTATAGAGCTGAAGCTTTGCTCAGACTCCCAAATGAGGTGGATAAAGGTAATGAAAGAATAAAAAAAGACGCTCTAATTATTAAATTGAGATTATGTGTCACGTGACTTATGGTTCCAAATTTATGATCTCACCCCGTCTGTGGGAGATGCTACGACTTTTTGCAAACTCTCATTCGCTTAGCTGTTTATTCCCCAAGGTTTCAAGGTTATGGTTCTGTGAACGCGCCAAGCCTATGGTAGATACTACGTCCCTTGATAAACACTCACTCCCTTTCAGTTTATTATAAACGCCTACTTTGATAATTTCTATACACTCAATATTTACCTGAGGTAACTTATGGTCCTAATGTTATAGCTGATTACAATTTCATGCCTATGTAATATGACGCACCCTCTTTTATACATTCTATTAAATTTACCCCGCTGTAAATGCCTACTTTAGTAATATTTTCACACTAAGCTGCAAAATCATGCGGCCCGAGAATACTATCGAGTCACCAGGTAAAACCCATGAAATTCGATTCAGTAAATCCGGAGATTAGGGAGTTCAAACAGTCATACCAAAATTCTAAAAATGGTCCAAATGTATTTATTATGTTACATTTCCCGCATCACCTTCTACAAATTTATTATGGTACCTTTAGATTATTTTTAATTGCTGTTGTAAGCATCTGAAAAATGCAAACAAGCATTCGACTTTTTTTTTTTAAGAAAGTCTATAGTCTGTGTATAGATATAATTTTTTATCATATGCACCATACTGGTACCTGGTACCCGGTCAAAACTAAAATCAGGGTTGCTATTTAAATAATATTCTCTCCCTTTAACTGTTGGCAACTGCGCGAACTGCAAATTCTCCTGAAGAAAATATTTAGTTCATTTTTGGTGGATTAAATTTCAAAATTTGCCGCTTTTACATTCACTAAGTAAATAACCACCAGCAACAAAACTACCATGTGAAATGACATAACAACCGGAAATTTACTGCTCCTCTGTGTAAACTCGCTGCCACGCATT
>NW_023458558.1:3218104-3229621 GCF_013731165.1 Rhagoletis pomonella
CTACTATTATTTTGTGGACTACTGTATATAAGTATGTGTGCTCGTACATAAATACGAGTATATATAGGCGTTTTGCGCGCATGCTAGTGCTTAGTGTGCGTGTTTGCATTCGCTTGCGTGCATTATAATTTTTAATTAATAATAAATATTTGCATATCTCTGAAAATGCGTGGCAGCGAGTTTACACAGAGGAGCAGTAAATTTCCGGTTGCTATGTCATTTCACATGGTAGTTTTGTTGCTGGTGGTTATTTACTTAGTGAATGTAAAAGCGGCAAATTTTGAAATTTAATCCACCAAAAATGAACTAAATATTTTCTTCAGGAGAATTTGCAGTTCGCGCTGTCGCCAACAGTAAAAGGGAGAGAATATTATTTAAATAGCAACCCTGCTTTTAGTTTTGACCAGGTACCAGGTACCAGTATGTTGCATATGATAAAAAATTATATCTATACACAGACTAGCCCTTTCTTAAAAAAAAAAGTCGAATGCTTGTTTGCATTTTTCATATGCTTACAACAGCAATTAAAAATAATCTAAAGGTACCGTAATAAATCTGTAGAAGATGATGCGGGGAATGTAACATAATTAATACATTTGGACAATTTTCAGAATTTTGGTATGTCTGTTTGAACTCCCTAATCTCCGGATTTACTGAATCGAATTTCATGGGATTTACCTGGTGACTCGATAGTATTCTCGGGCCGCATGATTTTGAAGATTAGTGTGAAAACATAACTAAAGTAAGCATTTACAGTGTGGTAAATTTAATAGAATGTATAAAAGAGGGCGTGTCATATTACATAGGCATCAAATATTTAATCAGCTATAACTTTAGGACCATAAGTTACCTTAGGTAAATATTGAGTGTATAGAAATTATCAAAGTAGGCCTTTATAGTAAACTGAAAGGGAGTGAGTGTTTATCAAGGGACGTAGTATCTACCATAGGCTTGGCGCGTTCACAGAACCATAACCTTGAAACCTTGGGGAATAAACAGCTAAACGAATGAGAGTTTGCAAAAAGTCGTAGCATCTCCCACAGACGACATACCTTCAAGAGAACATAAATTTGGAACCCACCTCATTTGGGACTCTGAGCAAAGCTTCAGCTCTATAGGTCGTTCTTGGATGGCCACCACTTCCGTTGGGTACAAATTGCAATGGTCGGAGGGTCAAAAATATACATATAGTATGTATGTCTCCATCACCAGTTCGGTTGAGAAAACTCCTCCACCGACCCTCTCTATAAGTTTGCAGTATTCTGTATACAATTTAATGGCGTTAGGCATATGTTGAGATCTTCTATGCAATTGCTATAGTGAAAGGGTAAGATAAAGGAAAGAGCTTGAAGTTAAGAGTGCTTTTATAAATTGTTCTGCCGTCTACAAGGTCAGCTTGGAGTAAAGTTTCGCGTTCCTAATGACAAAAATTAACGATTTTTGAACTTATGATCTAACTTAAACTTATTTTCTAGCAGAATAAAATAAAAATTATAAATTTAAATGCAAGTTTGCATTGTAAATGCTCGATGTGCCTTATAACAGAGTTTTTTTTTGTATTAAAAGTACAAAAACCCTGGTTGCAAACAGATTTCGAGCCCAAAATTGTATTTATTAAAGGCGTTATAGTTCATACTGTCTGAAAGCCATATTTAGTTCTATTTTTTGGTATTTCATTTTTATGATTTATAACACAATAAATGCAAATTTTCGCAGTCTCCTTTGTACGTTTACAAGGTAATTAAATCGGATTTCAAGCGTACATTTGCCAGCCAATTATCCGTTAAATATTATAAGAGGTATCCTTCGCTGCCCAGCATATTTTCTTAAACAGTTTTATTACCTAATATTTTTATAAAATACCGGTATTATTAACGCTTCTTTAATGATTTACAGTCATGGCAAAATACAAAAGTAATCATTTTAAGTGACAATTTTAAGAATAAATAACTCTTATATACAAAGCGAAACTAGAGAGCAGTGACATAATTTATTTTTATGCGGTTAGGTGTTTATTGACTTTTTTTAGCACATTTTACCCATGATGAAGAGCTAGATGTTAACACAGATAGAGTTAATTAAGCACTCACTCATCAATTTTACTATATATGCATATGTTCATATATATTTAAACAAGTACATAAATACTTACGAATTCAGTCGTTATACGCGCACACACCAAATATTGCATATTTTCTAAATATTTAAGTATATACAAGCTTCGCAAACTTCAAATGAATAGCTTGGAAATTCAACAGAAGAGCATGTAATAAAGTGAGGCTATATAGTATAAGTATAACTTGCAACAAATTTTGTGACACATTTCCCAAAATGAGTCTAGCATATTCCAATTGCATTAAACAAATAAAAGACGACTAAAAAAATAGCAATTAAATAAAAAACTACAACCACATCCGTGCCGAAGACCTTGTTATACTCGCGAGCTTCTCGATAATCAAGTTAAGGCAGCGTGTTTAATTTAGGGTATCTAAGCCCTGACATGTCGATTTTCTTTCAAGCTGAATACTCGTATCCTTTTGAATACAAACCTGGGAGTATTCTGTTCAATTGCGGTCCGTTAGGAGACGCTGCCGGATCCTTATATTTAATGACGCATATTTTTGTGGAACATTTTAGCTCACAATTTTTCATCCATGTGGATCGTTTTATTCCCTGTTTGGGCCAAATCTACTTCTTCATTGCCAAATCAAATCTACTAGTAATTGAAATTTATCCCCCCTCTTGTCCACTAGTCTAGAAGAATATAAAGAACAGATTTATTTTTTTAATGCTGCCAATATGTTTACAGTATTAAAATTTCATGTGGGAGTTTTATGAAAATATGAATAAATCAACCATACCTCATCCAATTTTGAACGAACAGAGTGTCCCATCAATAAAAGTGTGTCTCGCATCTTTTAACTTTTGGAAAAAAATTAACCCATTAAACCCTTAATAATTTTAGACACATTTTTTTACTGAAAAATCACAGGATATGGATGAGTTAATTTTTGAACACTGTACGAGAAAAAAAATATTTTCAATAATACAAGGTAAAGCAATGTGTTAACCGTTTTGTTAAATTTTAGTCAGTGTCACCAGTGTAACAGGGTCGAAAGTCTTCGCGTATGTCAGTGTTGCCAGTATCATTAGTCTTTTTTCACCTGGTTTTTCCATCGCAAAAGAGGCCTACCTCTTCTTCTGCTACGAACCCGCAATTTCAAGTTTTTAAATTAAAATTTTTATAATATTTTTTATAAAATTCCCATAAGCGGATATTTTCTATAGGCGGACAAGAAGTTAGCGACCATGGTTGTCCGCTTATGGGAGCTTTCTCTGTATATACTTTTAAAGCTCGATCGTTTCTGCTCCATTTCATTTTACACAACCGTCCGTCATCATTCTCTTTTATGTCTAAACTATAATTGATGGAAATTTCCAATATGCATTTCTGAACACAGCCTGTTTTAGCGAGTCTTTGTCATATGGTGATTATCTGGCCTATGGTGGATTTCCCAGAACTATAGCCACACTGTTAAGGCCCAATCAGTTCGTTCACGGTGGGTTTCAGTCTTACACACAATTAGATCGATAAAGCCTTGTAACTTATATTTACTTAGAAGACTGATCCGTATTTGGGCAAGTACAATTGGTTTCATGTTAGTAATTGTGATAAATTAAAAGCACATACATGCAATTTTAATGAAATTTTGTAATTTCATTTATTTGTCAAAATTTGTCAGTTAGGAAAACTGCGCAAACAAGGCATTCAAAAAAACACGGCAATACGTGGTATAACAAATTTCGTTCCGCTAGTTTGTGAGTAGATATAAATAAATTGCAACTAATGAACTATTTTTGATAATTGGAGTGCATTCGTGCGGGTGACAGCAGAAGTAATAAACCAGTGTCCAGTTTCATGGCATATATTAAGCGATTTAGTGACAAATATTTATGCCTGAAATGCACACAAAACAAATACCCAAATGCAGGTGTACGTATGTACATACATATATCTACGTAAACATTAGACTGATTAAAAAAAATTTACTATTTTTTTAACACCCCCTTGAACACTTCGGGAGGGGATGTCAAAAGTTGCCCGTTTAAAGGGCGCTTTAGTATTAAGTTTAAACGGTCCTGCATCGCCGATTTCTACATATTTTTGTAGGAAATTAGACGCTCTCCAAAAGCGATTTTGTATAATTTTTTGCTAAATCTACTGGTTCAACGCTAGTTAAAACTTAAATTTGCATTTTTTAAATTTTTTCTGTATTTTAGGTAAAATAATTAAAATGATCATTAAATATTGCAATTTTTTTCCAAAAAAAAACAGTAAATTGTAATCATTTTTAGTGAAAAATTAAAAAAACACACTTTCGAACATAACTAAACATAATAGAAATTATTTTAATTAATTTTTCTCTGAAATGGCGTTTTTTAGTAAAACTAAGTTACAAGACTTATTAAACTGACTTAATGTTGGACAGTTGAAGACATCTGTAATTATTTTACCTAAAATAGGAGAAAAAACTGTAATAATGACTTTAAGTGTGAACACCCTTTAAACCAGTAGGTTTATCAAAAAATTAGCGTCTAATTTCCTACAAAAATATGCATCGCACTTTTCAGTACGAAAATTCAAAGAAAAGAAAACATATTCCAAAGTTCAAAACAATTTTTTTCAAAGTTGAAAACAATTTTTTGGAAAATAGAAATCCGCGATGCGCGACCTTTGAAACTTAATATTAAGGATTGAGGGTCTTTTGAAGAGGGGGCTTAAAAAGTATTTTTTAGATTTATTTTTTTTTTTGAATCAGTCCTATGTAAATACGCGCTCGTTTTTATTAGTTATATATGTATGTATATATGCAGCGTGCCATGGCAAATTTTCGAGAATTATTGCGGCTGAGTTGCATATTACAACAACAAATAATGTAATAAATAACTAAACAGCAATTCGCATACACATATGTACGTACATATGTATGTAAACATATCTAATACTTGCACACACAAATATTTGTATTAGCTGCGCATATACATTTCATTTTGGCATATCCCTGGAATTTTATTAAAAAAGAATACACAAAATTCCACGATTTAGTTTATGCAAATTATGTACCAAAAAATAGTGAGCAAATGAACAAATTTATATTTATTGTCAAAGAGCTACAGCAACAGCAACCGCACAAGCGCGGCGAGGGAATTTACAAAATATTGGCATTTCAATTAGAAATGCGTGCAGAATTTCGTTGTATTTAGAATTAAATGAAATGGTGAAACGAAGACTGTCAGTTATTGAAACCGAATGATTGGGAATGCTGGTCGGAAGTAGGTACGGTTGAGTGGTCTGATTCCAAATGACGGATCACCTTTCATTTAACATTTGTGAGCATTTTGAAAGAATACATTTTTCAACTGAGCAACTGATTTTTTTTTTATTCCTTCACTAAACTAATTTCCCAGAATAAAGTATACTCATTATTTTCGTAAAGAGTATTCCCGTAGAGATATCAGCTGTTAAAGTTGACATTTCTACAAAAATTTTTAATATTTTTTTCTTTCGCAGTTAGCCTTCTTTCAGTTAGAATTGGAATAAGTCTTCGAGTGATAAAGATACTTCAAAAAAGAAAAAAAATGAAAGCTAGCATACAACTTGCTAAATAAAATAAAATTCATTTTCAAAATGGACTCTAATTTGGGTAATATTATCTATTCCACTTTAAGTAGAGCTATAGAAAATTGGTCTTAAAGCTTTTGTGGGCTTTTTCCTAAGAAAACTTCTGCGTTTGTTTTGTCGAGCTTTTCGATATTTCAAAAGAAGCAGTAAATAAGGATGCAAAGAATACGCTGTTTTAGAGTTTTTGCTGCAAAATATTATTAAGAGGATGCTCCCCGAAGTTTTTTAGTTTAAACTTGTACATTACGTCATTTGTTTTTTTTTTCAACTTTATACCTAGCCTAATTATAAGTAATATACTTGTTATGCTAGTGTCCTTTCAAAAAATCAAAAAATTCGTACACATTTTAACAAATACAACACAAATACAAACATTGGTCAAGTGATATTTTGACTAGTTTTGGCTATCTTTCTTTTGTTCAATTAATGTTTATATATTTTTTTTTTATAAACGTCTAGCCCTTTACCTAACCAGCGCCAAATAAATCCACATTTCAAACTTCGTACCGAAATTATGAAAATTCAACAAAATTTAATGCCGAATTTTCACTAGGCATTGAAATGACAAATAATTTATATGGCAAAAAAATGCCATGTGGAAATGAATTTAATGACTTTTTTTTTAATGCAATGACAAGATTACCTTTTAGTGCCCAACTTTTTCATTTGTAATTTTTGCCGTTTAATGCCTAGTGAAAATCGAGCATAACAATTGCATCTACGAAATTTAAAATTTTTTACTCAGATACGAATATACATACATATATCCAAAGGAAAGCGTTTGTATTCGATCCATCCATGATTAGAAAAATATATATAGCAAAAATATGATCTGCTATTTTAAACTAATTATTTTTTTTTGCTTCGAATCCGATATGGCCACATCGCATCTGCCTTTTTGAATTTCAAAAATCTGACATGAGATTTGAAATCAGCCCTCGAAAACCCCCCATCTACATATACGAGTTTGTGGTGAAAAGGAACCAATTATAAAATTTTGTCGCCATATTGGATCCGCCATTTTACATTCCAAAAATCGAAATTAGCGACCTCCAAAAACCCAGTTTCACATCAGTTTGGTTACTTCTCGAATTTTGCCTAGAAAATAGTGCAGCGCTTGAAATTTAATCATCTACTTAAGGGTTAAAAATTGTTTACATATTTCGCTTCATTTGCGTATTTTTGACTAAATTGAAATGCGCTTAGGGAGCATATTTTGGAGTTCATTTACGCTGCTTTTTATTTATTTTTTTTGTTTTTGTTTGCTGTGCATATTTCAAGAAATTTTTTCCTATTTATGGCTTTTAAATTACATTTAGAGCTCATGAAATATTAATGCACTCAACTGTGTGTAAATTCATTAATTCATCAACATATTCACATACACACATAGAATTTTTTTACACCTAAGTGAATACACGCTTATACGCACATACAATTGTTTTAATATTAAACCAAATGCGATAATAATATTGAATACTGCGAGCGTAATTTTATGCGCTGAGATATTTGTTTTATGTAGTTGTAAATTGGCATGCGACATAGACGAGTAATAAATAGAATGAAATGAAACACGTAATATTTAAAATACATTTTTAGCGAGTATAAAACCACCAACTAAGCTAACAATTTATTTTACTTTAAGTCTGTAAATTTTATTCGTAATTTTGTATTAATATCGCGTAACTATCGAGTGCTAAATTTTGGTTACTCTGCTTTTGATTTCTTACACCGCGTGGAAAACATTTAGTGCGCTTCTTACAAAGGCAGTTTCTGATTGATCAGAAATGTAGATCAGATATCTCCTACAGTCCTAGTATAGGATGAGGAGGGCGCCTAAATTACGATCAGGCTATCTTGAGTAAACGTACAGCCACCTGCCTTATTGTGGGTGTCTTGTGTTTTTTGTACCTTACCATCTCTTTTATAGATGCTTGCGTGATTCCGTAGACGATTTTTTTAAGATATCCAAGTAACTCTAAAAAAGCCCCATTTTGCAATGAATTTTCTTGAAGAGATGCGCAAAGCTCTTATAACGGAAATGAAACGGAAATTTCTGCAACTGCGTCTAAGCAATATGTGCTCTCTCGAATCCAGTCACCACGGATTGGGAATTTCATGCAGAGTCTAAGGTGGATGCAGATTTTGGTGTGATATAGTCGGTTGGAAGCTATAAAATGGGGGAGTAGTTTAGGATACAGCAGTTATGCCGACAACAGATAGTTCTCCGAATTCCGCTGGCCGCCAGACCTGCGCTCTATATGGAAGTGTGGCCGTATAGCCGTTTACATCCAATGAACAGTTCTCGCCTTCAAACACAGTCTGTTTACCATTTTCTTAAAATCATATTTTATCTAGTGTACGTCCAAAAGCGGTCTTAATGGCTGGGATCTGGCACCACGGAATGTCCAAAGTCACGTCGCACAGTGGTTCAAAACTGGAATTTATTGTTCACAATTCACTGTAACCTTCATCTTTGACTCAATTTTATTAATATATTTTTTTTTTAATGAAAGCTAATAAAATTTGCAATAGACCAGTTGAGCGCGATTTTTGATTTTTTTTTTTGTGCTTATTAAATTTTTTATTGCAAAGTGCAGGAAAAGTAGCAATTTATTAAAAAATCGATTCTCTTGTTCCAGTTACTTAATGTTACATAATAAAAACGAGTTGAAAGCTATGGTAGGGTGCCTCTGAAACGAAAAAAATTTTGAAATGTTTCATAAAAACTTTCACCAAAATTAAAAAAAAAAATTTGAGTTTCTAAGAAAATGTTGGGTATGCAGTTGCATGTATAATTAAATTTTAGAATAATAACGTACAAGTGGCAAGTGGTTAAGAGGTCGCGTTGATTTTTAAGAATTTTTTCGCTAACATTTCGAGAAAATCTGCATGCTAAATGGGAAATAGAAGCGTTTATTTATATTATTAAAAATTAACGCGATCCCTTAGCCACTTGCAACTTGCACTTTATTATTACTATTATTAATAATTAATAATAATAATTTTGCTGAACAATTTTTTAAATTTCAATTTTTTATTATTTTTTCGTTTGCTCACTTATTAACTGGAACACGAGAACTAAGTTTCTTGAAAGTTGCTACTTTTTCTGCACTTGACTGACTTTGGTACGATTTCCATTAAAATTTCCCTGCTATGATCCAGATCTTAGATTTGTTGAAGTCATTTAACCAGGCTGCGCAACGAGCAAGTGAAGATGTGGTTGGTAATATCGGGTTCTAGACTGAAAAAGTAAAAGCTTAGGCGGTTACAGCATAAAGAGTTCGTCTGCAGCGGGTGATGGTTGAACACTAGTGACGACATTGACAGATCGAGAGCTAGTAAAGGTGGTGATTTTGACTCGGCAAATGCCGCCTATGGCCTCTTTGTACAACAACGGGTCCAATGATTATAAGATATATATATATTGGTCTGGTTCTCGTACCTGCATTCGTAGAGATATCTTCTGACGTACCTGAGGGTTTGCTCTACTTCCAGTGTTCTTCGGGTGTTCCCTGCGGTGTTAGCCGAAAATTAATTGCTTGCTTATCATAAACTTATGTTCCCTGATGGGCACTTTTGAGACCTCGCTATGTAGGTCATGTTCAGGTGACACCAAAAGCCATGCCGTTGCTGACTGCAGTGCAATATCTTATAGGTCTGTCGCTTGATCCATTTCGTCTTTTTAGATGCCTATGACTCAGCTGCTGCAGCATAATTTAGAATGGGAAGGTCAAAAACGTTTCTTTCAAAACATTTGCTTCAAAAGCTTCCGGAAAGCAGTTTGAGTGCCTTGTTGCGACTATGCACACGTAGAGAGAGAGGTCAATCCGTGAAGGGTAACCCCTAAAATGTTCGAGTCATTAGCCATCGATATTGGTGTGCCGTTGACGTTGGTGCTTAATCGCCACTGGTCCTCCTTCATACAGAAAGTGAAAAGGCTCAGCGTGGATTTTGTCGGAGAAGAGGATTAAGCTCCCTGTAGCGAAGAAGCGAGGAATATATGGATAGGTAGAAATTCGTTCTCAAAGCATGTGAAACTCACTTTGTTGGCTGAAGATGCTTTGAGATAGAAATGTTAAACATTAGTGGGTTGAGGACATCGCCCTGTGGGACCACTATATAATTCTCTTCGGTTACGAAATGTGATCTCAAAAAATTTTTAACGAATAACGATCACTCAGATGATTAGTCGTCAGCTGTTTTAGTCCATGTGGAAGACTTAATATCTTTACATCTCAAGTACCCTGGAATGAAAAAGTGTGTCAAAGACCCTAGAAAAGGTCAACGTTACTAAGGCAGTTTCCTCCTAGGTGTGGTTTCGGTTTTTCGTATTTCGTATTTCGGTTTCGTATTTAAGACTGGTAAGGTGGTACTGTGCACTTTGTTCCCTTTTGCTTCTTTTAATGCGCTTATAAGCCTAAATATAATACACATCCAATTCAATGCATACATACATATACATACGGTTATTCTATTTAACTTACCACTAAGAAAGATACAGCGCATACATACGTATTTATTTATTCTCTATCTCTAAGGATACAGGTATAAATATGTATATAAAAGGAATGCATAAATAAACAGACAAAAAATTTGCACTTGTTAACACTTCGCTGGCAGGTCGCCTTCGCTTGCCAAACACTGGGCGTGATACATACGAATAATACTCTACTTAAAGATTAATGCAAATATGTGTTTGCACGCACCCACTCCTTTTATTTGTGTATACACATTTATATGTACACTTGTACTATATATTAGCATGGCTATAACAATAGCCAAATGCTCATATTATTATTTATTCCAATGCCTCATAAATCGTCCCTTTGTTGATCAACAATTTAAATGATTAAGTATGTTTGCGTATTTATGTGTGGGTATACTCACGAGTGCAACAGCTTTTTTTACTGAAAAATATATGTATGTATATATCATTTTCATTTACTTTTGCCTACCGCCCATTCAGTTGTGTGCATTGGCTTGGTTTTCTCAGTTATTAAATAACTATAACTGATATTGAATCAGATCATAAGCTGGTTTGTTTATTTAAGTATTTACATTCATTCTTAACATATCGTACGTATAAATACTGTCAAGGCATACCATTCGAAGTAACCCGAGGATTTCGTTCAGACACAACCGAACGTTACCAGTACTGGTCCCATAAATATAAAGCATAAGTATCCAAGAATGATATAATACAAGCAAAGCTGAATAAGAGTATAAAAGAAACTGTCAAAGCTGAAAATTTTCGGTTTTATTATTTTCTGGCCTAAGAATAATTTTTATTGAAAGATTTTTATTAAGCGTGCGGCCGTTTATAATGAAAATGTTTGCGAGAAACAACAATAATTTAAAATTTGGTAGAAGTTATAGCTACTATTTCGCAGATCCCACATATCCTCATCAGACTTATTTCATTGAGCTCACTGCTAGTTTTTTTTCTGCAAAAATTTTCATCAATAAAGGCCTCAAGTTCAATATTAAAGTCAAAATAAAAAAAAGACAACGTGAACATTGTCATTGATATTTCTTGAAAATTTTCGGCAAGCATTCGATACAAATAAGTAAAAAAAATAGGTAAATAATCAAACAAAGGAGGCCTGTAATTTCAAAGTATTCGAATTAGGGGCTCTAATTTTGTCCACTGGGCATACGTACGTATGTACGTACGTGCTATCTATATGTATATGTATGTAACCCAAAATGGTCGCACAGTGGCCACAATCTTCTTTGCGCTTGCACGCAAAAGTGCGGGATATTTTTCACTGGCAAACTCTGTGGGGACGTAACGTAATCGGTCCTTGAACGAATACATTTTATTTTTTTTT
>NW_023458558.1:3229721-3232644 GCF_013731165.1 Rhagoletis pomonella
ATGATGCCTTTGCGCTCAATTTGGCAATTCTTCGCCTCGGTGTCTATTGATTTGCATTAAACTTTAATACCTTAAGCGCTTCTTTAATAGTGGCTGCATCGCTACTTGCTGCTAAGTTCACAAGATATCGTACCGTAATATTTTTTAACAGACTTCCTTTGTCTTTGGGAACACTTTAGGCTATATTTTTTCTAAGTCTTAACATTTTCAAATAGCAAATTCCAAAATTTTTTGCCGCTTTTCGTGCGGTTCCGCCTTTTCGCAGTAAATCTATTATTTACATTTATGGTTCCTGATTAAGTATGCTATTTACTGGCGATCACTTCTTCAATAAATTACAATATAAAAAAAAGTCATCTGTCTTCCAACTAAGCAAAAGATAACTGTCAAATGCAAAACTGAGAGTGAGTGCAAAACTGTAACATCTGCCTTAATTTACATTTTTGTCTGCTGGTTTTTTTATTGTTGTTGTATTGTCTTCAAATCGTTATGAGAGAGGGAGTAGGGATGTACCAACAAGAATATACAGCAAAAGTATGAAAGTCGTTAGAACTTGGAAAGATAGCGATGGCTGAAGTAAAAAGTGTTACACCATGTTACAGTTTTGCTCGTCACTGTATATATATACATGCACCGTTGTTATACCCAACTAAAATTCATACAATGGCATGTGTATGTGTGTTAAACACAACTTACGCCCCCATTGTGAACGCCTAAAATGCTGCAGCAAACAACTATAAAATTTTGTGCTCTCGAAGAGCAAAAGCAAATCAATTTTAATTATACGCTCGATGGCAATGAATGTATCAATTCCGCTATGATAAATGCCTGCATGGACTGGGGTTGGAGGTATGAGTTTCGGGTGTGGTGATTTAGATATATTTTTTTTTTTTTGTGGGTGCAAAATGGGCGCGGAAAATGGGCAGGGCAATGAATTGTCGTCGCTGTTCAAGCAGACGAATGCAATTAAAACGAAATACGATGCACAACGAATGCTATGAAGTACATAAGCAAATAAGCTTTAATCTATGTACATCAAAGGACAAGCTTATTAAGACTTACATTTTTGTTGACAAACAACTATTCAGAAATTTACGCGACTCAGTTGCAAGTCAGCCACCGTACAGCTATGAAAAATTACCTAAATTGAAACCTAGACGTACAAGGAGGAATAAAGAAACAAACAGGTTTTATGAAAGGGTTGTAAATCAGGTATTTGAGCTTATTCATCGCTAAATTGCCATTATTTCCGGTTTATGTACCTCCTGTATTAAATAAAAAATTTAAAACAAATTACTTGTGCCAGTGAATGGTTACTCAATGGGACTCAAATAAATGTTTTGGAAAATCTTCTTAAACGAAACAATAGACCCATGAAAATGTATACTAATGTATGTATATACATAACTAATGTTTGTACTCAATATAGTATCTCAGCATTAGAGATATCCGACCGAAATTTGGTGGGCGGCTGTATTTTTATAATATATTAATCATTTTTCGCAACCACAAAAATCGGACCACTATAACATACATATATGTAGCTCCGATACAACTGATTGCTCAGATATGAAATTTTTCTTTATAATTCCTTCACTTATGCAGCTAAGAAATGGAATTTCGCAATATTTTTACTCATTATCAACGGAAAGCCTACAACGAAAAGGAGAAAGATCGGCTCACTATAACCTCGAGCCTCCGATACAACTGATTGTTCGGACTATTTTCACTTATAACCCACAGAAAGCTTGCAGTGCACTTGCTGATCCAGAGAGTGCACTATCGTCTACACTCAGAAAAAAGCCAGCTAAATATACATATGTAATTCTCTCAGCGCATGATTTCGTAGTTGCTAATTATAATTTAGGAAGAAACTCGGCCAAATATTCAACAAAAATGTATGTTTTTTTTGTAACCCAACACAAAATCTGTGTGTATAAATAAATATTTCTTGGGTAGTTCCAAACCATTTCGGGACAAGTTCAGTTCTACTTCGGGACATGTTCTGGATCATTTCGGGACCATTTCGAGGCTAGTTTAGGCCTATCTTAGGACCCTATTAGGACTAGTTAGGAATATTTTTGGACTGGAATAAGAGACCACTTCGCAATTGTTTCAACGCCTGTTTGAGACTATTTCACGGCCACTTCGGGACTAGCTCGGGATCATTACTGGCTAGTTCATAGAAATTTCTGGGGCATTGTTCAGGGCAAGTTGGGTTTGATTTAGGGAATTGTTGAGGACCATTGGGTACTGCTTCTGGACTACATATTTGAGGCCCTATTGGGTTAGTTTACGAATATGTCAGGAGCCTTTAAAAACACAGGACTATTTCAGGAACATTTTGGGACTAGTTGAGGATAATTTTTGCTACTAGTAAGAGACCATTTCAAGACTTGTTCGAAATCGTTTCGGGACAAGTTCACGATTTTTTTCAGATCCACTTCCATACTTATTCGAGACGATTTTGGGAATAGTTCGGGATCATTTCGGGTTAATTCGAAGCCACGCACGAAATGATCCTGAAATAGAATTCGCTAGGGCCTTGTCACGCCATACACAGCTGTTTATACGTCAAATTCCATGAGTACTTGGTACTCACGCCTTGATTTCTTATCCGTAGCTAAAACCAAATTAAACGTAACGAAGGAGGTGTGAATATTGTGATAAAGATAAGCTAATTAAAAGGCAGACTGTAGTTATTTATACAGTAAAACAGATATATGTACATACATACCATTCCCGCAATTAAATTATGTATTTGAGATAACACATGCCTACACGTGCATATTTTATCTCCATTTCCGCACATTAATCAAGCCATTGTAACGGGTGATTTTTTAAGAGCTTGATAACTTTTTTTTAAATACGCATAATTTTTGCAAAATCTCATCGGTTCTTTATTTGAAACGTTAGATTGGTC
>NW_023458558.1:3232744-3288435 GCF_013731165.1 Rhagoletis pomonella
GTACGAGCACACATACTTATATACAGTAGTCCACAAAATAATAGTAGTGCGATATTTTGGTCAAAATATCTCCCTGCCACTCCTAATATTTTGTGGACAACTGTAAATACTTGCGTACCTAGTACATGTATAATTTAACACTGAAACATCCACCAATTCTTCGAAATTGTCAGCAATTTGATGGCCACCTACACAAGTACATATATATATATAGACATGCACCGTTGTTATACCCAACTAAAATTCATACAATGGCATGTGTATGTGTGTTAAACACAACTTACGCCCCCATTGTGAACTCCTAAAATGCTGCAGCAAGCAACTATAAAATTTTGTGCTCTCGAAGAGCAAAAGCAATTCAATTTTAATTATACGCTCGATGGCAATGAATGTATCAATTCCGCTATGATAAATGCCTGCATGGACTGGGGTTGGAGGTATAAGTTTCGGGTGTGGTGATTTAGATATAATTTTTGTTTTTGTGGGTGCAAAATGGGCGCGGAAAATGGGCAGGGCAATGAATTGTTGTCGCTGTTCAAGCAGACGAATGCAATTAAAACGAAATACGATGCACAACGAATGCTATGAAGTACATAAGCAAATAAGCTTTAATCTACATCAAAGGATAAGCTTATTAAGACTTAAATTTTTGTTGACAAACAACTATTCAGAAATTTACGCGACTCAGTTGCAAGTCAGCCGCCGTACAGCTATGAAAAATTACCTAAATTGAAACCTAAACGTACAAGGTGAAATAAAGAAACAAACAGGTTTTATGAAAGGGTTGTTAATCAGGTATTTGAGCTTATTCATCGCTAAATTGCCATTATTTCCGGTTTATGTACCTCCTGTATTAGAAAATTTAAAACAAATTACTTGTGCCAGTGAATGGTTACTCAATGGGACTCAAATAAATGTTTTGGAAAATCTTCTTAAACGAAACAATAGACCCATGAAAATGTATACTAATGTATGTATATACATAACTAATGTTTGTACACAGCAATTCGCATTCAGCATACGAGATATCCGACCGAAATTTGGTGGGCGGCTGTACTCTTATAATATATTAATCATTTTTCGGAACCACAAAAATCGGACCACTATAACATATATGTAGCTCCGATACAACTGATTGCTCAGATATGAGATTTTTCTTTATAATTCCTTCACTTATGCAGCTAAGAAATGGAATTTTGCAATATTTTTACTCATTATCAATGGAAAGCCTACAACGAAAAGGAGAAAGATCGGCTCACTAACCCCTCTAGCCTCCATACAACTGATTGTTCATATATCAGATTTTTTGTTATAACTCCTTCATTTATGCAGCTAAGAAATGAAATTTCGGACTATTTTCACTTATAACCCGCAGAAAGCTTGCAGTGCACTTGCTGATCCAGAGAGTGCACTATCGTCTACACTCAGAAAAAATCCAGCTATATATACATATGTAATTATCTCAGCACATGATTTCGTAGTTGCTTATTATAATTTAGGAAGAAACTCGGCCAAATATTCAACAAAAATGTATGTTTTTTTTTTTGTAACCCAGCACAAAATCTGTGTGTATAAATAAACATTTCTTGGGTAGTTCCAAACCATTTCGGGACAAGTTCACGACCAGTTTAGGACCATTTCGGGACTTATTCGGGATCTTTTCAGCACTATTTAAGTTCTACTTCGGGTCATGTTCTGGATCATTTCGGGACCATTTCGAGGCTAGTTTAGGACTATCTTAGGACCCTTTTAGGACTAGTTAGGAATATTTTTGGACTGGAATAAGAGACCACTTCGCAATTGTTTCAACGCCTGTTTGAGACTATTTCACGGCCACTTCGGGACTAGCTCGGGATCATAACTGGCTAGTTCATAGAAATTTCTGAGGCATTGTTCAGGGCAAATTGGGTTTGATTTAGGGATTTGTTGAGTACCATTGGGTACTGCTTCTGGACTACATATTTGAGGCCCTATTGGGTTAGTTTACGAATATGTCAGGACCCTTTAAAAACACAGGACTATTTCAGGAACATTTTAGGACTAGTTGAGGATAATTTTTGCTACTAGTAAGAGACCATTTCAAGACTTGTTCGAAATCGTTTCGGGACAATTTCACGATTTTTTTCAGAACCACTTCCACACTTATTCGAGACGATTTTGGGAATAGTTCGGGATCATTTCGGGTTAATTCGAAGCCACGCACGAAATGATCCTGGAATAGAATTCGCTAGGGCCTTGTCACGCCATACACAGCTGTTTACACGTCAAACTCCATGAGTGCTTGGTACTCACGCCTTCCGTAGCTAAACCAAATTAAACGTAACGAAGGAGGTGCGAATGTTGTGATAAAGATAAGCTAATTAAAAGGCAGACTGTAATACAGACTGTTATACAGTAAAACAGATATACATACATACCATTCCCGCAATTAAATTATGTATTTGAGATAACACATGCCTACACGTGCATATTTCATCTCCATTTCCGCACATTAATCAAGCCATTGTACATGGAAAAGTCAATTTATTTCTTAACATATGTACATACATACATATATGCGAGTACAAAAACCAGTTGAATTTCGTTGGCATATCAACGCCAGCATTGGCAATTTCGTCTGCATTTTTGTCTGCAGCAGCAGCCGTCGATTGCTGAGGTAAGTGTGGTGAAGAAAGGCGCTGTCTTGGTTTGCGGTGTTGCATTCAAGAACGATAAACAGAGCTTAAAAAGTACACATTTAACATCTAACAACTTGGGAATATACGCCTGTGTCTGACAACAGAAGTACGCGAAAATAAAAATAAATAAGTACATACATACACATATGATTGCAAAATAGAAATAAACGAAAATACGACATACTATTGCATATTAGTACATGTACTACATAAGTGCTAAGCATAAACTAATTTTCTACTTGAAGCAAAAAATCGCCAGCCAAATTCTTCCTATATTCGCCGGAGATATACATATCTTTTCTCCTTTCACAAACTTGATTTGATAATTTCTAATTTCTTCTCAAGAGAGTTACATAAAATTCAAGCAATATTAGACTTTGGCTTGGCCGCCTATTTATTTGCAAATAAATCTAGCATTTCTTGCTGTGCAAAATTGCGCCTCTTGCCTAATGCACAAAATATTATTGCAAGTGTATAAACACTATTTGCTTAGCCGGCGAAATTGCTTACTGCTGCGATACGCGCATAGTAGTTTATTAAATACTATCTTCCTTTTCCTACTTACTTTTGTATTTTCAGGAATTCCACGCTATAAATTCCGAAGAAGGCCAGACCCTGCCGATTGCAATGAAAAACTTGGTCTTAGCAATAGACGAAGGTGTGTATATTTATGTATTAGACCAACTCACACTCTTCATAAAATAGCATCGGTTCTACTTTAATAAGACAACAAATAAACTTTAGACTGTCTTAAAACCCAAACCAAAATATTTCGGGTCGATTCCTAAGCTAAAATATGTAACTTTGAATATGGCATTTTTCATGAAGAAATTTGCATACCAAACCGTCCTTCCCAGAAAATTGTCTTGCAAAATAAAAATGTAATAGCCTATTTCCACCAAACACTTAATTGCGGTAAAGGGCTCAAATAAATTACAATAAATTTAACTAGAAGTGATCAGTAAGGTTTATTTCTTACTTTTGCGTTTTCTTTTACTTAATATAAGCAACTACCTCTGTCGAGTTGTAATCTTTTTTTTCCAACAGGCATTAGCTGCAGTTTAGACTTGTTGGAAATTAATTACAAGTAAGGAAATGTAAATAGATTTTTTTAGCTTACATTCATCTACCACCACGGGAGTTTGCTGTAAAAAATTGTTTCCGCTAAGAAACAAAAATGTGTTTTAGGGAGTTTATTCGTTAGTTTATTTTGATTGGTGATGCTTCCGACAGACTAGGAGTATGGTTTAGATATTTGGAATGAATTTGTGTCTTCCCTTGAAAATTTCGGGTTTTAGCCGGTGCGGAATATCGCTCCAAAATACGTCATATCTTCAGTACGCCCTTAGAATGGTACCGAATTAGGACGAAATATATTTTTTTTAAAATAGCATAGTTTTATACTTAATTAATTTTTTTGAGGTTCATAACTTCATGCCGTGAGTCATCCTAATGCATATGTACATAAATGTACATAAGTAGTAGGTCTCTTGTGCTTTGCCTAGAAAAACATGCTGCAATCGCATATTGCAAGAAATGCTGAGTTTATTGCGGAAGTAAGAAGTGAATTGTTGGCGGCGAATAAAGACAACCGAAGTCAATTTGTGCTTTCTTTTTCGCCCACTTCTTTTTACCTTTTTTTTATGTACGCGCTCATATCCCATTTTTGGTTATTTTGCTGTGTTTCTTCTGGCAGGTACTTATATTAACGAAATTTCACCTTTTTTCCCGGACTGTACAGACTTTTGCTGATTTTTTTCTTTCACATTGTTTAAAAGCGTATAAGCTATTGCAGTGATACAAACATTGTGATGCAAGTGGATTAAATTGCTGAAAACTTCCTTCCTAAAAGATTAAAGCTTAGTAAACTAGACATGCTAGTATACTTTCACTGAGAAAAAAGTAGATATAGTTACGATTTAGTCGATCTAGCAGCAGGTGTACACGACTAAAGACCTACCCCGATTTGAGAATGTACTTTCATTTATTTGACGACAAATAACATCGCATTTGGCAGAGTGGAAACAAGCCTTTGCGGTTGGGAGGAATAGTTCTATCAATCTTGAAAAAAGTTTGAATCCGGGACTGCAATTTTATGGTGCCGCTATACAATCTTATGTAAACGAAAAAAAATTAAGCGAATTTTACCATTTGTAAGACTAACTTTGGATAAAAAGAGAATCAGTTAATTTTTGAACCAACTTCCAAAAAAGGAGAAGGTTATCAGTTCGTCGGAATATTTTTTTATTTTATTTTTTTTTATGTATGTTACCACATAACTTTGGACCACGTCAACCGATTTCGATAATTTTTGCATCGGAAAGGTAGTGTCTCAGAGGTGGTCCCATACTAATCTGGTTAAGATCCGATCAGTGGATCATATATATATTTTCTTTTTATATGAGAGTTGAAGTCGTTTTTTTTTGCTTAAAATTACTTGTTACATATACGAAGTATAGCTTAGCTAAATCCTAGCGCCCGTTTTGTAGTATTTGTTCCTTTTTTACCGTGTTGACCTTTAATTTTACTTTTTGTTCTTAAAAACTATAAAAAAAATTATGTGCCAACAAACTATTCATCTATTTATATCTGTACTAAATGCATACAGTGACTCAGACAATTACCACGTGTTGATTATTTTTAAATATTCCTAATATTTTTCGGGCTATATTTTTTTGTTATTTTCTTATAAAAATATCGTCCAAGCATTAACCAAAAACACATAAAACACAGCTTCAAACTTTATACAAAATTTAGGAAAATTCAAAAAATTTGCACCAAAATTTCTACTTTTTAATCTGAATATATAGAACACATTTAGGAATGCGGTTTTAGTTTAAAGAAGTGCAAGTTTCAACCGTTTAAAAAATCGCATTAATTTTTGAGATTTTTTTGGAGACCGCTTTTGCAGTTTTTTTTATATAAGTACAATTTACAAAAAACTGACGTTGATTTTTTTTTAATTTTGTTGCTAATGGTCTCCCGCATTTTACTTCATAAGAAATTTATGCTTGTGTGGAAAAAGGTGCAAAAATCCGTTAGGGAAAAAAATTCTCAAAAATAAACGAAATTTTTTAGCTTGTTGAAACTTGCGCTAGGATTGTATGCGCTATAAAACTGCACGCCCAAAAATTTTCTAAAGATTAAAAAGTTGAAATTTTGTTGAATTTTTGGTTTTGGCTAAAGCGTGGACGATATTTTTATAGAAAAATAACAACAACAAAAATAAAAAAATTAACTCGAAACAAATTTTTAATATTAAAAAAAAAAGTAACACGTGGCCATTTGTTTGAGTCACTGTATGCTCCGAATTCCGATGTACTAAGAGAATAGGCCGGAGCTACCTTTGCACCTGGTAGATGCCGCCGAAATCTAGACCTTTGGAAAATTCTTACTTGTAATCTGATTTAGTTCATAGATGTATAAAACTGAATACAGACATATTGAATAAATATGATAGCTACGGATCGTTGTAAAAGCCTTATTTTATGTCCTATGAAGCTCATTTTACTATAATCAATTTGAGCCACTCTACTTCGCATACTAATTCTTATATAGTTATAAATTCGAATTATACAACACTTCATAAATTCGATTGATCTAAAACAAAAAAAAAAAAATCTAAAACCTGTTAGTAGACGGGTCTAGAATTTAAACAACTGCTTAGTAGGATATTTCGCAACTTAAAATACCTGCCAATTTCAAAATTGTTCCATCTAGCTGATGTATTCAACTAAGCAACAACAAATATATGTAGATGGTATATTATGTGCCGCTCAATAACATCGTCCACTTGGGCGTAGATATTGAACAGTAAAACTCCCAAATTCCAGCGCAAAAATGCTGACAGACTGACTGGACATGCTGCAAGAAAAAGCTTAATCCACAAATTTCACTTTTTCAATTGCTATTTTTCCAAAGCTCTGCTATGTTTTTTATTTTTTTTTTATTTTTCGTTTATTCATCTACTCCAACATGAACCTCTGCATTCATTTGTTCATTCAGTTACGCCATTTTTGCTTGCTACACTCTTTTATTGCACTGCACTTAATTTTCGCACACAGCTCCAACCTTTTCCGCTTTCAACCAAAAACGAAAGAAAAACAAAATCACAGCAAGAAATAGTACATACATAGCGAAATGAACGCGAAAAATGCAAGAGAATTCATCTTCAATGCCGGTGCAATAAAGCATTAGCTTCCGCAGCCACCAGCGCAGTAACTGCAGCGCACCCACGCCGCGGCGTATTTGCGGGATATACTCGTTGCAAACATACATACATATTTGCTTTCGAATGCGAATGTCAGAATAACCGGCCATTTAGCTGTTTTGTGTGTGCACAAACGCACGTGCATATAACTATATACATATGAAAATCTGTAGCTATGTTTGTTTGTATTTGAACGTTTCTAGCGGCATTCGCACACATATGTAGTACATAGTACAGACATACATACATACATATGTACACCAGCATACGCTCAGATCCGGTTTAACTCACAATTTGGCTTAAACACATATCGAAGTGTTTCGTCTACACGCCCCCGAGGACTCCCACGACCAGCAATATCCGTCCCGTTCACTGCCTTTTTTGTGCAACATTCTTGATATTGCTTTTTTCCAGCCTTCTTTTTTTGTGCTTCCCTTGACTTCTTCTTGCTCGCATCAGCATCAGCACTACGGCGACGACGACGACGACGACGCTATTCATTAGTGGCAAAAGTGGGTGTGGTTTTTGGTGGTTGCCGTTTTGCTGTTGTTTTTCTGTTTTGCCGCCAGCAGCAGCGGCACCGTTGGCGACGACGTTGTGTCTCATTCAATTGCATGCTTCATATTGCATTGACGTTATTTTTTGTTGGTTTGTTTTGTTTTTGTATGTAGTTGTATAGATATTCTTGCATTTTATAGCCGTTTGATTGTTTTTTTTTCCTTCGGTTGCTTAGCTGTGCTTTGGCATTTGCACGTTTGATTTGTTTGGTAGGTAGCTTTTGCCATTCCTTGCTGCGCCTGCCGCTAAGGCCGAAATTGGCGTTTTTCTCCTGTGGCGCCACATTGCATCGTTTCCTCTTATTTCCTTCAAGCACACACGCTCCTAAATCCTATTTCATTTTTTTCTAACTACATACATATGTACTTTAAATGAAAATGTCCTCATGTAGTGCAGATTATTCGCTTGCTTTAGCTGCTGCCACTCTACTGCCACTTCGATGGTGTTGTTGTCACACTTGTAGAAAGCGTTTGATTGAAGGCTATCTAGTTGCTGGTTCATGGCACTTTGTCTCTTTTATTTTCGGTTTGGTATTATTGGCATAAAGAAGACTTTATTGAAATCTAAGTCGTAAATGGCAAAATGTTTTTTCATAGTTTTAATTAGTTGGCAGTGCTTGGACACAAGGAGCTTATTGGACAAACGCATTGAAAAAGTTGAAACCTCAGATACTTGTTTACGCCTAAATAAAAATAAGATATTCAAACAAACTACTAGTAAACTCGTTTGTAGACCAAATACTTCGAAAGATTTTTTTGACTCAAATTCAGTTTCATCTTTGAACAGGCCAAAGGTGGTTAAAATAGTTGGAAGCAGTGTTGCCGTTGAGAATTTTTAGGAAGTCTCAAAAAGGGGTCATCGACGAAAAAAAAAATAAGCATATTATATCTAACCGAGTTCAAAAAAAGGAAGAAGTTATAAATTCGTAGGAATATATTTTGTTTATATATGTAACCGCAAAGTATGCCGATTTCTATAATTCTATAATTTCTTAAAGGAAAGTTGGTAGCTCAGAGGTGGCCCCATACTAATCTGGTTTAGATACGGTAATTGGATCATGAAGAAATTAACGGTAGTCTTAAATTTTTATATGAGAATTGAAGTCGGTTTTGTTTTTTGCACACAAAAATACAGTTGCTACAAGGAGAAGAGTTGAATTTTAAGTGATGTATTTTTTCGTACTTACAGGAGAAACTATTTTTTAATAGCATGGTTTTGTTAATATTCCCTAAAAAAATCTCTGAAAAGGGCGAAAAGTCGCCCATAATTTTGGAAAAGGGTCAAAATATCTAAATTTTCAAAAAGTTGGGTCAAAGGGTATTGGCGTTCAAAAAGGGTCGAATTGCCCCTTTAGTCGCACAACGGCAGCACTGGTTAGAAGTCTTTTGTTAGAGAATTGAAGAAGGGTAGGCAATTTAGTTTGAAAGATTTTTTTTTTATTTTGGCACAGAAGTCTTGCAAAAAAGCTTCCTTGCCCACTTTCGCAGTGAAAAGCTCTTTTTAGAGAAAGCACTTCAGCTTATAACTCGAGATGTATGGTACTTATATCACTTTGCTTGCGCTGCACCAACAACCATAGCCGAGTAAGTAAAGCACTGGCGCGGCATTCAAGAGATGCGAGGTTCGAATCTTCGGTAAGCGGATTTTTTTTATTTATTTTGACGTAGAATTCGTTTTACGTTTCGATATGGAGGTTATGCTCAAGTTGATGTTGTAATTTTTAAAGCTTTACGAAAACGCTTATTGCATGAGAACTAATGAAGCGATTTGAAAGAAAGGTAGAGCGTTTCAAAGATATAATTCCAAACCTATCGACAGATTAACTTTTGTAAATAACCAATTCGGTTTCTGTCGGTGAGGCCAATTTTAAGCCTTTAAAGTGCTCTAGCAGCTTACGATTTGCAGATTAAACTTTCACTTTCCGGATATAGGTTCTTTGGAGCAATAGAAATCGAGTATAAATTTTATAAAGGTTCCCCAAATGTTCAGCATTTTAATGCTTTCAGCATTTTGAGCAAATTAGCAAAGTTTTTTTACTTCAAACATGGTCGAAAACCGCTCAAATGATTTTGTTTTTGTTTTATTTAATTAAACATTCTGGGGACTATTTCGTGATTTTAGAGACTTTCGGAATTCTCGGGACTTAACGATATAATAATCGATATTTTATCGCTTTTTATCGATATAATAAACGATATTTTTTATCGATTTTGTTCTTGATATTTCACTCGATTTCGTATCGATTATGTAATCGTTTTTTTATAGATGTTGTGATCGATTTTGTTATCGATATTTTTATCGATTTTCTTATCGATTTTGCTATCGATATTATTAACGATTTTATTATCAATATTTTTATCGATTTTGCTATCGATGTTTATATCGGTTTTGTTATCGGTTTTGCTAACGATATTATTATCGTTTTTGCTATCGATATTTTTTCTTAGTATGTGCTTTTGTTTTTGACTTGGATGTGCTCTTAACCATACCACGTATTCTACATTTAAATTTAGCGGCTGTGTCTCCGATACATCCTGCGAACCAAGACGAAGGCACTGGACTGTTCCTTTTTTATTTAGTTTATGCATCTTTGTTTAATTTTATCTTATCTTATTGTATATATTTTTTGACTTAAAAATAAAAATTTATTTTTTAAATTGATTATTTTCAAGTTAGTTTTATTTTAATTTTTAGATTGTATTTTTTGAAAAATTATTGGGGAATCCACAATGAATTAAAGTTTTTGAAAATACAAAGGCAACTGCAGAGACAAAATCTGTTAAACATTTGGAAAAATAATAAATAAATGTTTTAAGAAAATATAAAAAGGTAAAATTCCTGCGAAATACGATTGACGATGCCAGGAAAGGACATAGCGTTGCAACGTTTACCACAGCTGTCATATAAAGGAGCGAACAATCCGCATAAAAGCGGCATTCTTTAATATCTGATTTTCGCCCCTTATCCGAAGAGGAGACCGACCGGAGGCCGTCCAAAGAGCTTTCGTATGAGCGCTTTTGGTGCACTTCAAGCGTTAATTTGTCATCATGTTAAAAACTTATAAGGTTGGGTTAGGTTGGGCGGCAGTTCCATGTAGACTAACTAAGACTGGGGGTCCGCATTTATCACCGTTTCCCTACCGTTTCGTGCCCAGCAAAAAAGCACATAAGCTTATTACATGCATGACTTTGGTTCATCAAGGTCATCGAAGCTATAACTGCAATGAGATAGAACCGGCAGGGTATACGTGGAATTGTTTCTTCTCCGTCTTCGTGCATGCAGCTTCTGCTGTAGTCGTTCTAGGGTGCACCAAATCAGGCAATGTACAGAGTTCTATGATGCGCGAGTTCGTCAGCTTTATAATTTCCCTAAATGTGACAATGGCTAGCTATTCAGACAATGTGTGTGCGTAATACCTCGGCCATCGCGTTAAGAGATCGGCGGTATTGAGTAACTACTTTTGACGTCAGCGGCATATTGCCTATTGATATAATAGCAGCCGGGCTGTAGGTGAAAACGTAGATATAAAGACTAGAAATTGTATTACACTTTGAGATACCTATCAATTCCGACTGAAAAACATCGCAGTAGTCACGCAAGCGGAATGAATGATAAACCTAATTTTTGAGAAAAAAATCCCACGCCAATTTTTTCGAGTTTGGACCCATGCGTTGAACATGGATTGATTCTCTTTCCCTGTTATGTTATGTTAATTTTTCGACCCATAAAATTAAAATGAAAGTCAGATTCTGATTTTATGAAAAAAATCCTAAGAGAATTGTTAATTATTAGAATTAAATATGTTGAGTCGTGTAGCCGATTGCGTCTAATTTCGGAGTATTTTTGAGGTAAAATCAAGTTTTACGACGACCATTGGTGAAGAAACTCAAGTTGTTGGAAATGAATAGAGCTGTGTGATCAATAAATGCAATACACTAATACATATGTATATAGTAAAATTAAAATATTCCCTTACCATGCCACGCAAAGCAAAACAAGAATATCAGTATAGTAGAAAGATTTTTCCAGCTGCCAAAGTGCGACGTTGTGCCCATTGTTGTTCTCGTTGACGCCTTCGCTCCAGCTGCTGTTGCAAGTGTTAGCAAATTGCCCTTCCCCTCGTTACTATTTCTAATCACTGCGGAATGTTTACAATCTTTTGACGCACTTTCACTTGCCACAAAATTGTCTTTACAGTCGACTGCACATGTGTGGCTATTGTTATTATTGTTTTTGTTAAGACTGTCAGTGTATGGTTGGCAATAATGTGTTGGCGTGGCACGTACGTTGGTACACGCTACCGCAGCGCCGCCAAGAGCGGGAATGTAATCAACATCTTTGCCACAACGTTCCATATTGCTGGCTACACATTTGCAACACCCACTGTCATCAGTCATTGCTGTTGGGATTGTGGCAGCTGCCAAGTTGCAAGCTACTGTCGCTACTGCTGGTGCTTTAGCTAGTGTTTTTGTTGTTGCTGTTATGTGTGGGGTAAGTTTTGTGTTGCTGGTGTTGTTGTTGCTGTTACTGTACTTGTTGTTGTTGTTGTTGTTGTTGCCGTAGTGTGGTGACGCGCAAATGCACTTAACTTCCGCATTTGGTGTAATTTGCATTTTGTACTCAAATTGCTTCTGCTTTTGTTGTTGTTGCTGTTGTTGTTGTCGTTCTTGCTGCTGCTGCTGCTGCTGCTGTGAGTCTTTCGCGAGTAGTTGCGCGTACATCAGCGCAAAATCACGACACTTTGTGACAACTTTGTTGTTGCAGCTGGTGGTGGTGCTGCTGCTGCTGCTGCTGCTGTTGGCACTGTTGCGCTCGCTATAATTGCTTGCGTTGCTGTTTTTGTTGTTGTTCACGGTAGTAGTAGTGGTAGTAGTAGTAGTAGTGTGGCTGCTGTTTGCGTCCGCGAAGCTACTTGTCGTTTTAAATTGCATAATGCAAGTGATGCCCACTTGACATTAATTAAGTGCGAAGAACACGGCAGGCAGACAGATAGACAGACACACAAACGCACGCACTGCCAGCAAGGGAGATCATCAGGCTACAGCACACGCGTCAAAAGTTGCCTGAACCGCAGGCTTGCAATTTCGCTCGTTTGGATGTGTATGCGTGCACAATTTCACAATTTTTGCACTAGACAGACTAAATGTCACCAGCGGCGTTGACACTTTGTCACTTTTCACAATTTTATTTAATTTTTATAATTCCCCCGTTTTTGTTTTTTTTTTGTCGCTTTTCACATCACTAGCTTATGAATGCATGTATGTATGTATGTACATTGTTGTAAATTGTACAAAAATCACGGAAAAGTGTTTGTCACCAGTTAATAGGTTAATAGGGAATGTTGCACAGTTTTTTCAATACATATTTTTTTACTTATTTTTCAATTTTAAATGATTTTAAACCTAAAAAAATTTGACCGAAATTGTTTAATTTATTTAGGACCGTTATGTATAATTTTGCATAAATTTCTATTCACTTTGCTCACCCTGTATGTACATATAACATATGTTTTCTCTATACTCGCGCGAAAATTTTTCACTTTTCGTAAATTTTTCTTCAGCCCTCAAACAAAAGATTCTTTTAATTTGCGCTCTTCCGCTAACACAAACGCGCTCCGGAACCGTCAAACGAACGACTAACCGCACGAGCAGGCACGAACACCAATTTACCGCAAGTCAGCCATGCATCCAACACCACGTATGGATCTTTGCTTTGAGTCTCTGGCTATTGCTTGTCGCGCCCTCAAAATGTTGCCACTTCGCTGCCTCCAGCCAGCCTCATTGCCTAACCACCCACATGCGTTCGCTTGCTTCGTTGGATGGTTTTCCTGTCTGTTGCTTGCGACTTTCACTTCGCTTGGCACGACGCCGCGTCGTCGTTGCTGGTTGCTTTATTGCTGCCAATGCCTAGCAACATGTTGTCAAGCAACTACCCATGTTGCGCTGGAAGGGATTTCAATTTCAATGTTGAGTTGTTTGTACATACCAAGTATGTATGTATGTATGTATGATTGTGTGCCTGTGTGTGTGTCGAACTTCCAGTGCGGTAATTTCAGTTGTTGAGCTGATTTCCTGCAAACAGTGTGTTATTGTTGCAGTTTTTTGATTTCGCTTTCACTTTTAGCAGGTTTATATGTATTTGTCGTTGGCGTTGTTTACGCTTTGTTTACAGTTTTATTGATAATTGGCGGCTACACGTGCAGATATTTTTGCTCTCGTTTAATTGCATCAATGTAAAGTTGGTATTTTCATTTTATTTATGCTGCTGTTTGCCTTTTGTTGTTTTCTAGTTTTCATATAAATTCTGAAAAAGATAATAAAATTAATTATTACAAAACGTTTATGCTTGTAAATAGCTCAGGTAGCTCTAAGCTATTGCCAAATTAAAGTGTAACTTTTCTAGCAGCGGTAGGGAATTGAAAAATGTAAATATAGATAAGGAGACAAAGATATATATAAAACTGAAGATTAAGATATTTCATATCATATTATGTTTCTCGACTTACTTCAGCTCAGCTCAACTCAACTCAACTTGTATGTATGTGTGATTCAGGGATAAAAAAAGGCACAATTGTACCTTTTTCCGACGTTTAATTACTTAAAGGTACATTAGGTACAGTCACTAGATTTTAGGTAGATAAATACAATCATCTTTTGATCAGATAAATTTTTATTTTTTTTTGTTCCTTTACGCTTCGAATATATCTACTTGTAAGCACGGGAGAAGCTTCGCTTTCATAAGGAAAAAACAAAACCGACTTCAATTCTCATATAAAAATTTAAAATTATCGTTAATTTCTTCACGATCCAATTATCGGATCTAACCAAATTAGTACCCATGAAGTACCATCTTTCCGATGAAAAAAGAATTATCGAAATCGGTTAACACCGCCGCTAAATTTAAACGTAGAATACGTGGTATGGTTAACAGCACATCCAAGTCACAAAACGAAAGCACACACTAAGAAAAAATATCGATAACAAAGTCGATGAAAATATCGATAGCAATCGATATCGACAACAAAATCGATGTCAAAGTCGATTACAATACCTATACAAAAATCGGTTAAAATATCGATAACAAAACCGACAAAAATATCGTTTATTATATTAAGTTCCGAAAACATCCATAGCAAAATCAATAGCTATATCGATAACAATTTCGATAACAAAAACGATAAAAAGTATTGATAACACAACCGATAAAATATCGATTATTGTATCGATAAGTCCCGAGAATTCTGCGAATCATGTTTAAAGTACAGCCATCATGTTTACAAATGTTTTAAATAAAATTAATAAAAAAAACAACTAAAAATTAATGATGTAACTTTGTTAAGGTACAATCTGTCTCATTTAGGTACATTTATTTTATGATATTAGGTACAAACTGAAATTTCCATTTTTCATACCTGGTGTGGATGTATGTAATTTGCGTTGCTTGCTGCGTGAAGTTGGTAGGTCTTCTTTGGCCCACCCTGTATATACGGGCCACAAAATTATTCTTGGTGCAATTTACATAAATGTTTCGACTAATATTAATAATAATAATGTATTTTAACGTCGAATCAGATCGAGGTAGTAAATATGAGTACATACAGGTGCGTTTTTCCATTACAAACCATGCTCAGTTCTAATCGGTTTTTCACTGATTATTTTTAATCCTTTTTACAATGAAAAGAGGTATTTCAGTGCACTTCCTTGAAGTATCCTCTTAAATAATTGAACAAACCAAATAAACAAACACAATAGAGCTATCATTTGGAAAAAGGGCACCCCTCATTTGGATGGAAGCATTTATAATATAAAAGTAAGAGCTGCAACACAAAAAAAAAGAAACAACAACAATCATCAATCGTCTATCAAGTAGATTCAGTGTGCACCCTTTTTTGTAGCATTCAACGCACTTCCTGCTCATTTAAGAACAATCAATGTATGAAAACATTAATGATGCATTTTGCATGCTTGTTTGCCACATTGTGGCAACTAACAACTCATCAACTCACAGGATTGCAGCCTGTTGCAAGCCAGCCGCTTATGCGAGTATTGTGGCAAAAGATGAGGAAAAATCAAATAAGCAAATAAACAAGCCAACGATTAAAGCGTAAACAAAAGGCAATCAAATTGAAGTGGATGTTGGCGCAGATGAGAACAGGCTGTTGAGAGTGTGTAGGGAAGAAAGCAGCAAAGCAGCAAAACAGCAAAAAGGCAAATACATATGATTGTGTGCTAGAAATGTTTACATGAGCATAAATATAGTTAAAATTGTATGTGTGCATATAAAAATATGTATGTATGTACGAGTATGTATTTATATCTTTTACGTACATAAATACGCAGCAGCGAAGTCGCACCGCATGCAAACATGCGCCACAACAAGTGTGCGTGCGAGAAGAAGAGTAAGTAGCAAGAATGCAGCAGCAATTCAGCCGGCCATAACACATGCGGCCAAATGGCGAACAACGACAATAGCAACAATTTTTTATATCATTGCACAAAAGTCTTTTAAATTACAAACAACTGTTTATTGAAAAAACTGCGCGGTGATTCTTTTATTTGCAAATATATAAATAAGCTTTTGAAATGTCAAAATGCTTTCCATGGCATAAGTGAAAATACAATGCGAGATTTGAAGGTCCAAAAAGCATCGAAAAATTCTCCGAGCTTTGAAAACTAAAATTGATATCTATATATTCGTATATCTGGATATCTGTCCGGAAATTTGTGTATACGGATAAAGTCCGGATATCCGACTAATATCCATTATCTTTCCTTATTCGGATATCCGGTTAATATCTGTTAATTTTGCCATCCGGATATCCGGTTAATATTCGATAATTTTGTCATATATAGGTCACGCAGATAGAAGTGAGACCTAATAATAACATGAATAATACATTATATTTAGGTTATTACAACTTGGAGGTATGAAGGTATACAGCGACAAGGGTTAATTACCTGACAAAACTATGAAAAAAGGTGGAAGAGTGGATAATCGCCAGCGACTACACCTCTACTGTGGAGGGAGATATCCACAGTGGTTTAAGTAATAATGCCACTAGCAGAGGTCAAAGCCCTAGAATACTCGGACCAGTAAAGCGCGGTTAGCCTGGGCACCAACGCTCTTCGGCTAAATCGGAGAATGCTCTTTATGAACGGAGGAGGAGACCGAGGACAAGGACAAGAAAGGAGGGATTGAAGGTTAACACACGATATACGACTGCGGTCAAGATCTGTGACCGACTTGGTGACAAGCCCAAATGTACGGATGAGGAGGAGGAGGAGAAAAGATTGATTTGGCCTAGGGAGGTGGTGAAGAATGGCCAACCTTACTTCGCCGCTAAAACAAAATTCTCAGCTACGAAAAGGCTACGAAGCCAAACGTCTAACTCTCCCCCTCAACACCCAAAGCGACATCGGTTCTTGGCGCCCATCGACCGCAGTATTCCGCTTGGATATATTACGCATTAAAGGTGGAAAGAAGTGGAAATGAAGTTGTTAGAATCTCTATTCGCAACCGTTGAAGCTGCTAGAAAAAGTTTTTTTTTAAGTAAATGCAAACATCGATGTAATGAAAGGGCCACCCACTCTTTGGGCTCTAGTTCCAGAATTTTAGGAACAGCTGATTCACGTTGTTTTTGTTTTTGTCACTTCAATGCAACAGCTTGGAAATTGATTTTTTTTTTTTTTAAATTTGATTTTAAGTGTATAAAAATAGAGAATACATCAACAGGCCATTCACTATTCCAAGTAAATGCAGGCAACATGTAAACACAAAACAGCTGATATGCACTTTGACATTTTATCCATTCTCACCCGGAGAAAAAGTCCAAGGGCGACCCAGATTGAGATTGAATGGTGAAATAGAAGAAGACTTGTCAGAATGAGTACCAAATACTGGGAGAACAAAGCAAGTGACAGCCAAGCATGTAGGTGCATAAATCGCCTTGCGCCAAACGATGATGATGGCATTGTGAATAAATTTTATAACTTGCTTTTTCTTATCAGTATACTCAGTATTATCAGAAATACCCACAAAATTAGCTTATAATATCGACATACATAACTACTCGTAAATAAATAGAAAATATAATGTGGCCAGTACCTTCATTGATGAGCTAACAAACGGCAAGTAAAACTTGCCAAACTTCTTCGCTACTAATTCGAGTTTATTTAACCTAATTGGAAATAAATTGGTGCTTCAACCCACAAAGAGAATATCACCTTTCAAGTTAAGCGAAAATATTCGTTTCTCGTAATTACCAGTTTAATATAAACAAAATACTTTAAGGTACTTTTGAGACAGCTTCTTGGAATTTATTTTTATTCTAAGTGCATTTTCAATACTACAAGAGTTTTCAATAAAATCCCCCTCCCTCAATGGGCATGGTAATTTGCTTAGTTTCGAAAACAAGCATACATATGTACATACATACACAATTATATGCATAAGAGCCCACATACGTACATATGTATGTTTGTGTGTATATGTATGTGAATGTATAAGACGTCTAGCCACAAGGCTTATTTTTAGTTTTCCAAACACACTAAATTTCACTGGCAATAAAGTTATGATGTTTTTAATTAAATAACATTAAGATACTCGTATATTTGGGACACATAATTTTCCAGCTAAAGCTGGGGAAAATGTAGCCTGGTTGTTGATGGAAAAAATGAAAAACTAACTAAAAATAACCTCTTTAGTGGGAAAGCAAACAACGACCAAATGTCAATAAATTATAAATAAGATGGAAAATTGTCAAAAAAAATCGTGAGAAAACTCAAGAAATTCGGGAAAAGTTTTCACCGCGCCGAAACAAGACAAAATGAGCTATTATTTTGTGTGCGTATGTGAATACCAACCGACATACATTTTATTCTTGTTTTTCTTGTTTTTTTTTCGTTGTCCGTACTCTAAGACGCCAAGAATTCCTGACAAGTGATTTATGCGATAAAAATTGCGCTACAAATTAGACACAACTGAAAAAAAAAATTAACAAAAGATATACTGCGAGTGTGACGACAAGCTATTGAAGGCGGAATAAAAGAAGGAAGTAGGGAGCTTTCAACGAATGAGATATGATAGTGAATGGAAAATCATACAGTGTTGAGAGCACGTAATCAACTTTGATGTTACATTAATGTTATCTTATTTACATTAAAGTGTGAATAAAAGTAATTAGTTTAGTTCGTTAAAATAAGTAGTAGGTTAAAATAAGGTTAAATATATATATATATATATATATATATATATATATATATATATATATATATCAAGGACGCGATCGGTTCAGATTTTCACACACACATTTGTATTTGCTCGAAAGAGGGGGTCTTTTCTTTGAGCCGGCGTTTCAGTTCGCTTCAACGGGTTAGGAATTAAGAAAGCTATAGCGATTTGTATTATTTTTTTTCTGTTACAATGAAAAACATAACTAATTTATGTCCGATCAAACATGTGTGGCAAATAGAATAATTAGTAGTAGAAAAAAGTGATTAATCCTGTTCGGTTTAAAACGGTTCACCATCCTGGCATTTATAAAAAGGCCTTAAGAAATGTTGGAAAAATCTGTAAACGTACATTTGCACGATTAAATTTTGTGATGCATAAGGACAAATAAATATTGAACATGTCCTTTTAAAATTTTATCCTTTGATATCTTTGACATTTTGCAATAATTATTTTCGAAGTAATTATATGTTACGGACCAATATACATTCGACCACATACTCCAATTTCGGCCTTCTATCTTTATGAGTTCAAAAAAAATAAAATTAATTAAAACAACATTTAAAATAGATACCTTATTCTTCCGTGTTAACTATGTTTTAAAATTTAATGTAACTTATGCATAATTAAATACGACTTTAAAAACAGGTGGTAACCCTCTTTAAATACAATTCTGAAGTAAGTAACCCATTTCCATTGATAATCTTTAAGTAATTATTTAACCTTTAACACTGGGGCAACCCCCAAACTTATCAAAAATATTCTAAATTGTCAAAGCAAATATGTGTTTCTTAAATCTCTTTCATATGACATCCATTTTTAATATTTCATAAAACTTGGGTATAAAATATTTAGTTCGACATCTCAAATAGGTGGCAACCCTCTTAAGAGTATTTCCAAACTACTATCTTCTTAAACCTCTTTTGTCTAACACCCATATAGTGATACCTTATTCACTTACTAAATTCCTGGAATTACATTTTTTAAATCTGTGGCAACCCTCCTACACGTGGTTATCATATAAAGCCTTTTCGAAACCATTTCGGTTGATACCCATATTGTAACAATTGATTTAACTTTTTATATAACTTGAGCTTAATTTCATAACAGGTGGCAACTCTTTTCGAATAAGTAAAACCTGAACATCTATACCATACATAAGCTCTTTAATTTGACGCCTCACTTTTGAAAATCGAACGAATGGCGCGGATCTGATTCATTATTAAATAACTTGAGTTTAAGTATTTAACAGGTGGCAACTATTTTCGTAAAAGCAAAACCTTGTTGAACATCTACAGCCCAAGCCCTTTATGAGTATGGAAACACTGAACAAGCACAACTTCTAGAAACACTAATTAGTTTACTTATGTTTATGCATACAATATAAAAATTGCAAATATAGGAAAATTACAAAAAAAGTGCATAAAGTGCGGTTTTTTGTCCATTTACTGATTCCATTTTCGGATACTTTGACAATCCGTCTTCTCACTAAAGTTTGCGGCAGTACGGACAACAGTATGTGAAACGGATACGTTTTCGGCTGTTTTCTCTGAAATTTGTCTGATAGAATTTTTCGTTCAATATGCTTTCCTTCTGCACTTCACAGATACTTTTTCATGGTTAGATAGAAATAATATAAAATTAGGAAGCGCCTGACGGAATTCGCCACCTTCTGGAAGCAAACACTCCTTTGTACGCTCTGCCACTGCCAACTACGCATGTATGATTTCAAATGTTTAATAAAATACAATTATTGCTTTCAAATGACATCATCTTTTTCAAACGTTTCGAACGTTTTCCGGATACGAAAATTGATGATAACTGTAGAACTTTTTTTTCTATTCCTTTTCGGATACGGAAAATTGAATGAAACTGCACTGTCAGCAAAATTTACGTTTCTTTGCTGGCTAGGTGTGTGTACCTTTGCACATTTCCAGCCTTAACGTTTTATTGTTAACTCTCAACTGCGCGTAGATTGAATTCTTCCAACGGTTAACCATCGCTCTACACCACTTCCTTCATACCAGCACACACATAAACTCCCACCTGCACTGCACGATTGCTTGCCAATTGATTTGACGGTGAAGTGCGAAACATAAATCGATTATAACGAATTAGTGGCCACTAAGGTGCTGCAACGCGATTAAGTGCCATAAATGCCCGAGTGCCGGTTGGACTTACACTTCCAGCCAACACATATATGTATGTACATATGTATGTATGTATGTATCTAAATATGTATGTACGCATAAAAAAAATATAGATATATTTACCAACACAAAACTTGTATATACATATGTACATACATATATGTATGTATGTGTATTTGTATGATTAAGCCAAATAATCACAAACAGACACCTAACTCATCCGCTTTCACGCTGGACGCCTTTAGCGGATTAAGCGGCAGCTGGTGGCGTTGCGCTTTAGTGGCTTGCGATAAATTTCCGGGGCAACACCAATAAATCAACCACTACACATTTGCTGAGATTAAGTGTGGCGTGGCGACGGGATGCAACCGAAGTTAACCTTAAGGCGCCTTAGTCGATGTTATTGTGGGCACATACATACATACATACATACATATGTATGTACATACGTTCGTATTTGTGCAGGGTTGAATGCACACACACACCTTGAATTGGTCATATAAATATTTAGTTAAATACTTTTTTTGTTTTCAAATGAGCTTCTTGTTAGTTTTGAAGGCAATTGAGGAGCTTTAGACTCGGGAAGCCTTTTATGTGGAATCGAGCGGATAATTTATTGCAAATTCACGTGTTGCTACTATTTTCACTACCTAGTGTGCGCAAGAACAACTAAATATGTATCTACATATTTGCATTCAGTCAGTCAAAAAATATTAATTGTATATATATATATATATATATATTTTGAATAGTTTATTTTTCGCAAATTTTTTATAAAAATGTGGTTGATTCTACAACAAAAACCCCAAAAATCACAGTTCCAAACCTTGTGTAATATTAAAGACTTTCTGCAAATTTGCATTTAAATATTGCACTTTTTATATGTTGTTAATAACATTTTATTTTTAATATTGGTATTGAGCTTTGTACCACGATTATGTTTATTAGGAAAAATGGAGAAAGCAACAAAGTCTAAGCGGTAGAAGTTATAGCAGCTATTTCGGAGGTCACCATATCTCCTCCACAGACTTATTTTTTCTAGACTTAGCAGGGATCGGACCCGCGTCATCGATGTGCAAAGTCAGAAGCGCTTACCACAGAGAAATAGGCTTTATAGCTTTTTCCATTTTTTTTATAAATATAATCGTGCTTGCACTTTTTATTTACACTCTTTAGAAAAAAGTTGAGTACGCATTCAACTTTAGTATAACAAAGTGCAAGTCTGAGGTAGCTAGGACTTACCATTGATTTTTGGAAAATTTTTCTGTTGAAGGTGTCGCTCATTTTCTCCATACAAAATAATGTTCAAAAAATTTTTTATAAGGTAAAAATAAACGACACCTTCAACAAAAAAAAAACTGGCTAAAATCAATGGCAAATTACTTAAACTTAACTATCATCTTGTTGAAATATTTCCGTATAAGGTGGAGCTGCAGAATTTTCGAAGGCGCACGTCGAACCGAACAAACGTGAAAAAATGACAAACGCCAGCAAATTATTGAAGAAATAAGCAAACAAAATAAAGGTATATGCTCTAACAGCGAAACCAATAAAAACAAGACCAACAAGAACATTCAAAAAATACAAAATACCATAAATAATAATAAATGCAAAACCAAAATAAAACTTCCACTCTGAAAAAGAAAGAAAAAAAAAACAATAAAAGCAAACATTAAATGAATAACTAAACGAGTGCAACGGCTGGTTGGTGTAAGTTGCTCGTATCAGTGGAATAGAAGAGGGTGTCGGAGAGGCGGTGCCAGCGAAACAAAAACATATTAGACTTACACCCTTCATTCTTATGAACGGGTTGACTGCACGCTCGGTTGCACTCAAATTTAAATGCATTGCCTAGCCAATGAATATGAATGATGCACACTGACTGAATGGTTGAGTATACATACATAGGTGACACAAGGAGTGTGTGTGTGTGTGTGTGTGTGTGTGACTGCTATGACAGTTTATGTCAGGCTAACAACTGTATCACCTTTGATTGTATGCATGTTGATGTTTGATGCCTGCCTCTTCTGCCACTCAAAATAAATATTTGAACACTTTGTGGCATTTTTAATTACGAGCGACACGTGAACATGTCACAATGCTAACCAACCGTGATAGCGTAACCCAAACACACCAATCAATTGGTCACGACAAAAGTTGTATGAGTATGATTTATAAAAATGAAAGAGAATAACCACCCGTTCGTTTGCTACTCAAGTCATAAAGTAGCTACTTTTAGTATTCTTGCTTAAAGGATTAAATGGAAAGTTTTTTATGCATTTTTTATGACCCATTTACTTAAGTACTTCAAAATTTTGGAAGAATATATGAATCTGACTTAGTGAATGACTTCAGATGCACTTATTTCCATTTCCGTTTTTGAAGGGGCAACTTACCGAATTTCTTACTCTTTCAAAATAATATAAAACAGGATTAATTCTTCCCTAGCGTATTTTTGATTCGCTAACACCATTACGATTGCTGAATAAATTTCATGAAATGACGAAAGCACTATTTCAAAACACCTGCATGGCATTACGGATATTTTGCACTATTCCCGCCAGTGTTGGGCTGAAGGGGAGCGTTTGTTCACCCTGTTATCTCGAGTAGAGAGCACGAATTTCGACTCAGCAATAAAAGCAATTGGGCTTTTATTAAAATTGCATATAATTTGTACAAAATTGAACTAAATTCGACTTTCAGCATAGGCGGCAACCTCTTCAAAACAATTTTCGAACTAAAATCTTCTTAAATATCATTCGTATGACATTGTTATAAATGTTTCAAGTAACTGATGAACTAAGTGAACTAAATTTTTTAAACACGTGGTAACCCTAGTAAATATGGGAGTGTCTATTCGCACTTTGCAAGTGTCACCAGTGTACCAGTGTCGGGAATCTTCGGCTCTGCCGGTGTCACCAGTGTACCAGTGTCACCAGTGTCGCCAGTGTCACCAGTTTCCCCTATGTCACCAGTGTGGCCATATTGTTTTATATAGAAAAGCACCGCATACGAAATCGGCCGATTTTTTAATCCATTTTACTATATATTGAATTTGTTTTATAGAAAAAGCGCCCCAGGCCAACATTGGGAATAAAAAATCACAGAATTTTTTATTCAAAA
This sequence comes from Rhagoletis pomonella, assembly GCF_013731165.1. Taxonomy (NCBI): domain Eukaryota; kingdom Metazoa; phylum Arthropoda; class Insecta; order Diptera; family Tephritidae; genus Rhagoletis; species Rhagoletis pomonella. Next base: position 3,256,693 of record NW_023458558.1, read on the forward strand.
TTTTCACTCTATATTAAATTGTTGTTTTTTATAATACGGGTATAGTACAATATTTTAATATGTAGTGAAAATTTCAAAGAATAAAGCGCCGCAGTCAAAAATTTGGAATAAAAAATCGCGCGAGAATCCCGCAATTTTTGGGACCTTAAAAAGGCCGGGATCCAGGGATTAACAATCCTAGTACATACCCAGCAAATGAACAATGATCCCAAGCTATACTGAGAAACTATAAGTATACATACATGCATACATACATATGTCCATAGGCATACGAAATAAAACTCAAAACTTTTTCTATATGTATATACACGCACTTACTCGTTCATACTTATTTATGACCACACAAAATATGCCAAATAACGCGTAAAATTGCAACCGATTGCCAACGCGTGCCGCTTGCCGCATGTGGCAAAGCGCATAGCATGAAAGTAGAAATTATTCAAAAATTACGTGTGGCAGCCATAAAGTGCAGCAAACGGCACATAAAATGCAAAGCATATTGCTCCATTTGATGAGAGCGCCGCGGCGATGGAGAAATACTAACTAAGACATCGCAATGCATTGCAAAAAAAAACAAAAGAAGAAATGAAAAGTCTTGCATAGTTTCCGTGGCAGCAAACGCAATCCTTAGCAATTTTGCAATCGTTCAGCCAAGACCTTGAAAATCGCAGTGTTATGCTAATTTGCCTTAACTCGTCACATTGGAAACGTGCTTGCTATGTGTAGAATTCAGGGCTAGAATTCGTCTTCGAATTTAATTGTCTCCCCTAACGAGGTAACAGATGCAAACGGAAATTGGCCCAGAGGGACATATGTATTGCGCACAAGCAGCAGCAGCTTGAGAAACTTTAACAATGCGAAGACAATTGCCGCTGAAGCAAACATGCTTAGGTGTACATAGATATGTTTGCATTTTTATTGTGTACCAAATGCACAACCTTATACTGTCTCCTGCTGCCAAATCTGACACAAGGCTGACACTTTGACAATGTCAAGCGCCAAAGTCATAAAACACCAGTGAACCATCACACAAATATTGAACCATGACGGGTGTTGGCTTGTGGGAATCTACAAATGTATGTAGATATTAGGGTGGTCCTTATAAATATGTATGAAGCACATTTTTACACCAGATATCCTAAACCTCAAACCCTGCATCGTTGCTACTATAGTCAAAGATATCACACACAAATTTTTGGCTTAACGGAGACGATTAAGGCGTGTCGCAAAGCGGCAAAAGATCAAATTCCTCTATGGAGACTCAAAAATTAAATTATTATTTTTTTATCTATAGTCGAAGGTAACACGTATAAATCTTGATCCCGATTGGAGATGGTTAAGGTGTGTCCCCGTCATCTTCATAGGGTAATCTGAAATTTGACCAATCGGGACCAAAATTTATATGGCATATCCTTGACCGTGGTATTACCAATTCAGAGGGTGACACTGTTAAAAATCTTTAATTTGATTTTAATGACAACTCTAATATATACATACATACAAACTTACATAGATTCATTGTATTTGCATAGCACTATACAAAGATATACATCAGTCTCCAATTTTGATTGTGCTATTAACAACTTCCTTTCCAATTTCGTTATCATCGCCTACTCCATTTATAATAGTTTATTCAGCGCATATTTTATAATTTTTAATTGCCTCAAAAGAGCAGTGAGTTTGTATTCACGCGTTAGTACGAAAAGGTAAATAAGTAGTATTAGAAACATGATTATGTGATTATCAATCAGAATATCGATGATTTGTGGCAATTCAGAAAAATATTGACAGTGCCGTTAGGTGTTGAACTCTACAGAACGACTAGCAATTGGAGCGATTTTATAGTAAAACTTCGTATTTAGTAGTTTAGTATTAAAAAGGGCTTTGGTATTAAATTACAAAACATATAAGGAGTGATATACACACGAACACATCCTAGAATTTCGTTTTCCCAACTTTATGAGCTTAAACAAAAATGAAGTTAAATAAAAGCACATTTCAGATTTGCCTATTCGTCCTTATAAACCAAAAAATTTTAATGTTTTTAAATTCAACTGAATTTTCTCATTCTTTGGTATTCATAATATTATTCTACATTTCACAGATTTTTTTAAATATATTTTTTAATCAAGAAGCAGAAAGGCATTGGAAGAGATAGGAAGGCGATGGAAAGGATCGGAAGGCATTGGAAGGGATAGAAAAGCATTGGTACGGACAGGAAGGCACTGGCAGGGATACGAAGGCATTGGAAGGGAAAGAGAAGCACTGGAAGGGATACGAAGGCACTGGAAGGATAGGAAGCCATTGGAAGGCATAGGCAGGCAGTGGAAGGGATAAGAAAGAATTGCAAGGGATAAGAAGGCATTGGAGGGAATAGGAAAGCATTGGAAGGGCTAAGAAGGCATTGGAAGAAATAGAAAGGCATTGGAAGAGATACAACAGCATTGGAAGAGATAAGAAGGCACTGGAAGGGATTCTTGTTCTTGTCCAGCTCACGCATTTCATAATATTGTCGTTTTAAACGACCATCTGATTTTCATGACAACCTGACAAAGATTCACAGGGCAGAGAATTTGTCTTTTTTGGCTTACAAGAGTGTGGCATTTTAAGAAACGAACACACAATTTTTTCACCTTTTGCCGTCAATTTAGAATCGAACACGAAAAGAGAAAGGAGCAATCAAAAGACAAAATTTTTTGGTAGAAACGAAATCACCATTAGTTAGTTTCAATAGCATACACTGAGGGGAAAAAATATTAAAATCAAATAGAAACGTAATTGATCTTACTATAAACGTCAACGAAAGTACTATATATTGGTAAATATTCAAATCAATTACGCATATATTAAAATGACCGCGTTCGTTCTAAAAAAGCATCCGTGAAGTGAATAATCAAGACAAAAATTAAAAAAAAAATATTTAACTTGCATGTTGCCTGCAGTGGAATTCGAACCCTGACTATCTCTGGATATCAACAAATTGTGGTATGCATCTTTGCGCACTCAACTACACCCAGGCATATAAATTTGCTTTCAAATGTTGAATATCCATCAACGCCACAGCACGCGATTTGTACGGATAAACATGTACTATGTATGAATGTGTGTGTTGTCACCGCTCTCAGAGCGGCGCTCTGCATGCTTGGGGTGCGTATGTACACTCATATACATATATACAAGCTGGTGTTGTAAAATCAGCTGATTTCTTCGCCTTACATGTATTTTGTTTTTGCTTTTACTGATTTGACAGCACACCCATCAAAAGCAAAAATAAAATACATGTAAACTTTGGAGCGAATTGAGATTTGACATTACACCCACAATACAAAATACATGTAGTTGTCGTTGTTGTAATCTAAATTCGCCAGTAACACCACCTTGTATAAATTCGCCTTGCTCAGATGGGAACAGTCAAAATCGTGCGTAATAAATTTTGTATGAAAATATTATTTTTAAATTCGAACATTTTTAAACGATAATCAAATATAAAGTATTCATTTTTACTATGCATTATTTCCCTCAGTGTACTCGTAGCGAGGTGATTGATAGAGTGTGAGCTTTCATACGAGCTAAGAACGAAAGTGTATTCACGTTTTGCAGGTAATTAAGGGTTAGTTGGCATTCTTCAAAAGAAGGCCAAAGAGATCGGCTACAATTGGGTTGCTCAGCCTTGCTACAGGTCTCCTAAGACAAGAATGTTGTTTGAAGCCATTTAGTAAATAATATAGCAAAATAGTTATAATTAAAAGAAACTGTAAGCTCCAGTCCCCTGAGAAAGATAACCATGCTTAGGTGGAGCAAAATCTACTTGAAATTTGACTGTTACTAATCGATACTAAAATAAAAAAAAAGACCTTTTGATTATATAAAACGCTAGACTATTGTAAAATGAAATCTTATGCTTTGTATTGCATGCGCCCCACGCTTTTCATTTTCGATCTCATAAATGGTTTATAATGACTTTTGCTAAAATTCTACGGGACTGAGAAATATTATTTTCTAATTTTTAGTCCATTTATAGAAGCGTTGTATATTAATTTTTTTTATTGTATTTATTTCTACATTTTAGTCTCGTCTGTATAAAATTATGCAATAGATATTAAAATAATTCAACTTGCAGTGAAAAGAGAGCAGAAGACAATAGTTGTGTTTGTTTACAAATTATACAGCAACTTGCCAGCAACTCTCCAGTAACTTAATTTCTGAGAATTCGCAAGAATTGGCAAGTTTCAGGAACAGCTGATAAATCGCTTATTTATTCGCAGCCAATTCCGAATTAAACAATATATTCTATATTTAAATAGGTTTATTTTGCCAATTTCAACAACAAAACCAAATAAACAGTTTCCTTATTAGTTTAAATTGCATCCAGGAACATGCGAACAGCTTTTTTTCGTACTGGCAAATTCTTACAAGTAAAAATTTCTCCAGTAAAACCCAGTAAAAATTTATTCAGTAAATCCACTAAAAACTTGCAACTTCAACTGTCATTTTCCGCTCTCTCAATTTCCCCTACTTTGCAAATTTTTGCGTACAAAACCTCCAAAACATGAAAATTCGTAAAAACTTTTACTGGATTTTACTGGAAATGAGTAAGCAAACACAAATAATGCAAGCAAAATGTATGCTCACGTTTAGTATAAACATATATATGTATATACATACACACATATAGTAGCAGTTTATTTCACTTAAAGAAATGGCGTGTCGTCCATTTCCGTTGTAGCGTACGTAAATATTGCATATATTTAGGCGCAATATATAACTACTAGCGTCATCTACCTCTAGAGTTTTTGTATGCTACCAAGCGACGAAGTTGATGTCTAGACTTTTATAGGATCTTTGCAAAGCAAAGGTTTTATGGCAATGAATGGTGTCTGGACACACAAAATTGCAAGTTGATAAAAGCGTTGTAATAATAATAAAATATTTGGCGATAGTTATACATATAGAGGCGGAGTTAGATTATCGTAAGTTGGCAGTACTATTTATACTCAAAAATCATATACATATACATATCTTGCCTATATTTTTTAAGAAAAATTCCCATTTATGGATCTGAATTTTTTTTTACAACTTAACGACATACTTACTTGCCACACTTGCTCCACTTGGCATGTAATGAGACACCAGTGCTCGTTACTCGCCATATCAGTCATTCTTCACTTGACAATTTAGAGAGTTGTGTGCGTCCTACCGTTTCACGAATTGCTTGGCTGACTTTAAGGCGGAAAGTATGACACGAATGTCCAACAGTTCTTTAGGCAAAGACACTAATGCACATATGTAGATATTTATATATGTAAATCTGTATGTATATACGTCAGTCCAGCTCATAGAAGCGCACAATTGGCCCAGCTGGTCCGACTGTACGGCCGACAGACGTCTGTATATACATATGTATGTGCATACATATATTTTTCATATTCGCTATGTAAACGCATATGCATACATATACCCTAGTGCAGATGTATGTATGTATGTATAGAAAAGTGCGTATAAAGACCCTATGCGCCGCAAGTTAAAGTAAATCAAAAGTGTCGCTATTTTTGTCATTCAAGTGCAGTAAACAGACTGTAAGGAGGTGTATTCCATATCTACATACTCATGCACCTTAGCACAAAAATCATGCTACTTACACGTATGGGAATGTATGCATGTGTGCATATTGCACCCTTTGTGTGTTGCATTCTGTTGCTTGATCTTCGGCTGCTTGCAACTTGAAGCAAATCGCCAACGCATTCATACTTATTTATGGTATGTATGTATGTACATATATGGGAAATATGTATCTGTGCATATGCATATGTACATATGTATGTAGTAAGTGCATTTGATGCATTGTAAAAATAGCAACAACATGTGTTACAATGCTGTCGCCAACGTCATTGCTTCCACCACGTGCCGCTTTGCCAGCAGCATCAGTCAGCCAGCCGCACAATTCAAAGTGTCACCTCACAAACATGTATGTATAGGTACTACACTCATGTGCTCACACATATATATTTATATGCATATACATATGAAAATAAATAAATATGTTTGTATGTATAGAAATGCATATGCATTATAAAATTATATATATGTATGTGTATAAATTGTACTCCCCACGTAGCAAACACTTTCCCCCTCATTCCCGTTGTATGTAGGAATGTACGCGTCTATAAATACATATGTATGTGTGTTGTGAATGTTGCGTTGTGCATGTGAATGCACTGCTACCGACAAAGTGTGACTGGCAACATTAGTGCGGAATGTTGAGACATCAAATTACTGAGTGGTGTGTGACGGTAATTAGCTGACAAGCAAAATATGCACCCAGAGAAGTACACTGCGAAATGTTTTTGATGAAAATTAAGGCATTTCGAAATTCGACGGTGTACCAAGTAGAGAAATGATTATCTTTCAAGGAACGTAGTTATGTAAAATTTTGTATTTATGACTTTTACTTTTCCTTCTCCAAGCCCAAGCGGCTTACTCTATCAACTGTCGCAATGACTATTTTCCACCCGCCTCCATATAGTCGAAACACTGTGGGCCGTCGAGAATAAAACTTGGGCCCGGATTGAAAAATCATTTTCTTTAATGTATAGAGTCAGAAACAGAAACAATCAGCACGATAAAAGCCTACCTATAACGGTAGAGGAAATATATTTAAAAAAGAGTAGTAAACATTTATTGTTCTGATATTTGAGGCCACTTACAAAACCCGGCGCCGGGGGATTCCCCCCTTTCCCCCTCCCTCTCGATGGGCCTGTCCAAAATGCAACGCACTTGTTTAGAAACCTAAAATATTTATGAGCATAAAAACATGGCTTTGGAGCCATTCTCTTCAGCATAGCGGGATAAATTCCATCTTAACCAGCTAAATTGGCATCGCACACAGGTCCCAAATAGCAAAAAAGCTGGCCAAAAATAAAAAAAAATAATTTCAATTTCCATTACAAATTGGAGTTAATATATTTAACATATTGTGAACATCTAAAAAAGTAAGTTCATGATATTTATTAAAATACTACATTAAAAATTATTTCTCATTTAGTTGCATAATATTGTGCTGACCGCACGAGGTAGAAAATTTTGTAAGTTGTTGAGCTATAAAAAATTTCCACCCGGCACCGTTTTGGACTTCCCCGCTGAACTATTCGTTGTTGAGCCTTTAACATAAATTCAAAAAGTTTGCTGCGTTTATCTGCGTGTTTATTTTTATTTTTAACCAGTACCCCTTAGATATACATAGCTAGCTTTGAGTTTTTGAAATCACCGCTACGGGGGTAGAGCACGTGGTTTTCGTCCGATTTCAAAAATTTTTAACAGGGTGCTAAGCACAATGTGTGTACCATTTTTGGTCGATATCGGTGAGGTAGGTTTTGAGATACATATAATAAAATTTCCTAAAATTCTATGAAGAACAAAAATTGTTAAAGAGCCACTGTATCTATCAATTTTGAGTATGTATTCAAGGCGGTATTTCTATTGAAATTGCTTCACTTCGACCATTTTTATTATATGTCCTTGCGTAAAGTAGATATACATTTTTTTGAAAAGAAAAATTATTTTAGACAAATACTACATATCTGACAACTTTCATAGAAGTTTTTTAACACACACAAAATTTTTTCAAAGCTATAATAGAAAATTATAGTATTTTCAACTCTTCGAGCGCCTACCCCTGTAGTTTGTAATTAAAATTTATTTATGGACATTATGCAAGCGGCTTTTAAATTATGCATTGGAATCTGCCACATGCGATCTCAAATCCGCAGCTGATTGCCAAAAACCGGTACATCAAATTAGCTTAAAAAATGCTCAATTTTATACTTACTCGCATTTCACTGCGACAATTTTCAATTTCGTTTGCTCAATAGTCCTACTCCCTCATCGCAATGAAACAGCAATCCGTGAAAAATCAAGGCAATGAGCGAAAACGATTTCAAGTAGTGGTAGGGCTCGGCGCACAGCTGCTTGCGCTTGGCTGCTGGCACAACGCCATATCTACGCACATATCGTCGTTTAATGTACAAAACCGCGTAACTGACATTTGCTGCCAAAAATTGGATTTGCTCACACTCAATCCTTATGCATTCGTCATGAAATATACTAGCCAGAAATACGATTGCTTTAAAAAAAAAGAAAACCATTTTGAAATAAGTGTGTTTTTACTCTCTAGAAAATAATTTATGCAACCTCACATATGCGATTTTGCATTTTGTTGATACGCGGTTTTGTACTTTAAACGACGATATGTATGTATGTACCCTGCAGGGAAAGCTACTAGTTGTGAACTAAAATGCTACCAGTAGCTCGCGTCTGTAACTTTTCTCTACTGGTAGAGAATATATATACGTCATTCTTTACTACTAACTGGCAGTAGAGCGAATATTATAAATTTTTCAAAAATGGGCGTAGCCACGCCCACTTATGACTACATCTGTATATCTTGGTAACAGCTGCACTAATTTCTTCCGAGCTTGGCACAGTTGTTGGGCTGGGTACAACGTACCATATGCCGAAATTTTTTGAAATCGGACAATAACCACACCCACATCTCATATAACGGTAGTTTAGAGGAATACGAAATCTTCGATAAATAAGTAAATACAGAAGCTAATTTATTCAAAATTGATGCTTGCAACAATTCTTTACCGATAAATACGCTACTACTATAATATGATAAAATTTTGTGAAACGGGCGTGACACCGCCCACTTATAATCTCATATATGTATCTCGGTAACCATTCTACCGATTTGCACCAAACTCAAAAGTAACCATTGTGCTGCCACACAGAAGCGGAACGTTGAAAATTATTGAAATCGGACTAAAACTTCGGCCGCTTTTATATAACGGTAAATTTTAGAAATGCTTGAAACTTCAATATTTCGAAGTTTAAGGACGCTAGTTTACTCAAAATTGATACCATGTAGCGGTAGCTTCCGGAAAGGTGAAAAACATATACTTAATACTTGCGCCGGGTATTTAATGTTCGGCTCCGCCCGAACTTAGAATTTCTTACTTGTTATACTTATTACTGATACTACACCCCTTGGGTGATCCGGTTTTACAAGATTTGGGAGAAAATATAATCTTAAGTTTGAAAACTAGGCCAGTAACGTCGTGGGTCTGAATACCTACATAAAAAAATGTAATATACCTACTCGTTTCAAGGGACAGATCTCTGAAACGAACATCACCTTAACAGAACATTTATTGTTTATTAGAAGAGGCATGTGTTGGTTTTAATAATTATTGAAAATTAATTTTCTTATTTAAAGAATTCTTAATTCAATGGACTACATCTGTTTTCTGCTCCGACCGTTTTGTTGTGATATAGCACTAATTACTTCTATACTAGTTAGGATTAATTACTACTACTACTATTAATTAAAGAGTGATTGAACTAACAGACCTATTTTTATTTAAAAATAGTGCAAGCATTCGAAATTATAAATAATGACGCTAATGAACTTTTAAACGAAGTAGTAAAGTACAAAAGGCTACATTTTTATTTTCTACTTCATCGATTATTATCTGTTTCAGAAAGTAACACCGAGTTCGGAAAGTGTGGCAAATTTCAACATTACCAAATCAGAGCTAGGTGAAAATGCAATTTCAAACCTTACTGAAAGAGTTTTTGAGAAAATTTACAGTTGACTAAGAAAATTTTATATGCATATTTTTACCAAATAGCAAAAAAAACATATTTCTGTTTTTCATCCTATCATTTTTCACCCTATACATATGTAGAGTTTCTGCTTTCATTTTTTATATAACTCAGCTTGCAGTTTTCCTTACCTTTTTGAGCTTTTCGAGGTTTTTACGCTTGGTGGAGAAGTGTGCGTAAAAACGAACGAATTGTAGCCATTTTGAGAGTATTTGCTTATATTATCATTCATCGCTGCTCTTTGAATGGCATTTTTAATTGGTTATTTGTATGAGAGTTATGCTTTAAAAAAAACCGATCACACCGATTTTTCGTTTTTGTCTTGATTTATATCCTTAGAGGTTGCATGCTAAAAATTAAAGCCGCACGCTTACTCCTTCTAATTTTCTCCAAACAATGTATGGAGTTAAGCCACTGTGCGGCGTTCCAACTGGCGCAATAGTCGACTGACCAAATCTCTAGCGTGTCATTCCTGAGATCCGAGGTTAACTCCTGATTTTTAAATTAAATTTTTTTAAAATACATTTTTTGTAATAATTTTATTTGTTTATGTATATGGCACAGGCCCAGGGTCAACTTTACATATCGCTACCTAAAGGTGAAAAGGTACACTTCTTCACCAGAACCATTTCACTTCAGAACCAGAACTGTTAGTATTCACCCGACGCCACAGCCGACATTTGTAGAAAAGCAATTAACTGCCTTTTATTTTTTGCTTTGGCAATTCAAAGGCAGATGTCGCTGAACGCTTAGTTGTTTGAAATTTTCGAACTAGCAGGCAATCGCTTTAGCTCATACCAGTTAATGAACTGGTATTTTTACGGACTGGTTTGGTTTTGTCACTGCAGGGTATGTGCACACGTATGCATACGCAAGTGTGCATCTTCATAGCGGCATATCGTTTGCGATATATGACATGCGACATGCGACATGCGCCAGACAACAATTTAATTACCTACACACGCCCTGCTCAAAACGCTTGCCACCAAAAGCATGAAGATCATTAGAATGAGCACAGCCAGTTGATGTACATGAATGCAATCAAATAAATGCGTGCAGATCTACAGCAAACAGATATAAATACACACACATATACAATAGGGCTATTCGCGATCCGGTGCAAATGGCCTAGCATCATTGCATTGCAAATTTGTATTGCAAATTATTTGCAATACACAAACAAAATACACGCATTTGCATTTGTCATGGCTTGGCAAATTTGCAATACCGAAAATCCATAGCATAAAAATGCTATGCATTGCATTCATAAACAAAACCAAAGCTGATGCACAAAAATTGTTTTGCAAAAGCTTTGCCATGACAGTTTAATAAAGGTCGCTCACAATCCATGGCATATTTCTGCAATTGCATAAATTTGTCAGCTCTTATACACCGAATCGCGAATAGCCCTAATATGTACACAGTCTTGCATGATGATGTTGCTAGTGATGATGGCAAAATGATTGTGGCTTGCGAAAAGGTGTCGCTTGCCACCAATAATGTTCACACCACGTCAAAATATCCGGCGAACATTTTATGTAACCACCTAATAAGAGGGCTGGTATAATATGCATCTACCAAAGCTGCAGATGTATGGCGGCGGTATTTGTATGGAATCGCATTGTGCTCATATATATATTAACATACATACCTTGATACTTAAATATAGACAGCGATTAGCCCATTTGTATGTACATAGTATGTAGTAACATATATTCGTGAATATTCTCTCGACTTTGCTGACGTCTAAACACGTGTAGCAATTTAATCTCTTGAGACGCTCCCCACCAGCGTGCATTTCGAACGGGAAGGCCAAAGTGACCCAAGGGAGGCACAAGCGTTGAGTGTTCTATGTGTGAGGTCGAGGCTATAAAACCATTTTTATCTCAATAAATGCATAGGTACATATATATTTATATTTATAGGCACATATCCATGCAGGTACATATTTAGTATGTATGTATTGTAAGTACTACGAGTATTTCTGCTTTTTTTTTATAAAACTGGCGTCATCAAGTCGGAAAACATTGCTGGCAATGAACCAATTCACATAAATGAGCCTACAGGGGTTTTCCTAAAACATCAGCAAAGACAATCAATTTTCTTTTGTCACTTCAATGTACAGGATATGCGTACATATGTACATATTTTTATATTCACATGTTTATATGTTTGTATTTATGTATGTTCTTATTTGTGTCACTTTAAGTCCAAGGGTGTATCATGCTGACGATTGAAAATGTCATGCAGCAATAAAAATGTGAAAAATTAAAACATTTTAGCACATAATTGGCAATATACGCCAGAGCGTTGCTAAGAGAATTTAATTGAAATTAAAATCAAGAATTTTAATGTGAAGCTGTCAGTGAAGTACAAACAAAGGAAAAGCTCAGAAGCAAGTAATACAAAACGAAAAAGTGGCATAATATGAGATGAGTGTACATATTTGATTCGAGTTATTAAAAGTCCTGAAGCCACTTATGGGTAAATAACTTAGAAGGCACAGTGTTTTGTGGCGGATTGAAATGTAAGTGAAATTTGATTTAAAAAGAAACTACTTTTACTGTTTACTTTGGTAATGTTTCAAACGAAAACAAAGAAAATTCAGCCTCCAGCAAGAAACGACTGATGACGGACTACAAAACTCAGTTCCAGCATAAGAATATCTATCAAGCTACATGGGTGTCTCCTTACCGAAAAACCAAAAGCTAAGTCGATAATATTGAGACAGACGGCAAACTCGCTTATCGCAGCTAAGATAAAAACCCGAATCTGTGCAGTGAATAAAAAGGGAATAACAACACAAGAAACCTTCGCCGTAGATAAGCTACAATCTAAATATATATAGCCAGCACCTTCAGCGAACCGATATAAGCAAGTATTGGCATCACATTTCCCGCTCTTTACGTACCGCCGCTGACCAAGTGGTCCGATTTCAACTTGCAGTAACATTTGATACGCCGAGGAATATCACGCGGCTGAGCGGGGAAAAAAGACGGCGGCTAACGAGCCACGCTGATAATCGGCGGGACGCGAGCTAGTTGTGACATTATATGCAGCTGAGGAAGAGGTAAGCGATACGTATTTATCGCTATGAAAAGTTATGTAGATGTCGGATAACGTAAGCGTGAAGAGCTTCAAATGGAGAACGATCGTAATTTGTATCATAGAGATAAGAGACTTAACAGGGGTTTTAAAATCAGTGCGAATCCCTGTTAGAATCGCGACGGTGACCTAAATCATGGAGGAAACAAATCGATATGGTGATAAGGTGTATACATCAAATCATATGCAGACTATACTCAGCCTCCGAAACTTCGAATGCGAAAACTTATCGAGAGTTATGTTTCTGTGAAAAGCTAAAGCCCATTGCAGAAAGAAGTTTTGCGCGGAAATAAGGCACAACCACAATTACATTTTTTGAATTTTTTAATTTTTCTATATGAATGGTTAAACGAATAAAGTAATATTTGAATACGAAAAATGCATTACAACTTTATACGAAATTGGCAGTTTTATAAAAAATAAAACCAACAAAATACAGAATAATTTTATTCAACTAAAACTCTTTGAGATTTCCGTTCACCTAAGCAATGTGTTTTTATACCCGAGCGCACTTGTGCACAAGGGTATTATAACTTTGTTCACATAACGGTTGTTTGTAACAGGCAAAACGAATCGAGATAGATATAGACAAATGTATACATAAATGATCAGAATGAACAGAGAAATCGATTAAGCGGTGACTGTCTGTCCGTCCGTCTGTGCACACGATAACTCGAGTAAAAATTGAGATATCTTAACGAAACTTGGTACGTGAACTTCTTTTGGGCGTGGGACGGATGGTATTGAAAATGGGCGAAATCGGATAATAACCACGCCTACCTCCCATATAACGGTAATTTTAAGAAATACGAAAACTGCGATATTTTAGTAACTACTGAAGATAATCCACTCAAAATTGATACTTACAATGAGTTTCAGACGGAAAACATGAATATTAAAAATTTTTGGAAAATGGGCGTAGCCACGCCCACTTATTGTTACATGTGTATGTCTTGGTAACCGCTGCACCAATTTCTTCCAAACTTGGCACAGTTGTTGGCCTTAGTGCAGCATACTAAATGGCTGAAAATTTTAAAAATCGGACAATAACCACGCCTACCTCCCATATAACGGTAATTTTCAGAAAAACGAAAACTGCGATATTTTAGTAACTACTGAAGATAATTCACTAAAAATTGATATTTGCAATGAGTTTTAGACGAAAAATAAGAATATTACAAAATTTTGGCAAATGGGCGTAGCCACGCCCACTTATGGTTACATGTGTATATCTTGGTAACCGCTACACCAATTTCTTCCAAACTTGGCACAGTTGTTGGTCCTGGTACAGCATACCAACTTGCCGAAAATTTCTAAAATCGGACAATAACCACGCCCACATCCCATATAACGGTAATTTCGAGAAATACAAAATCTTCGATAAATCAGTAAATATTGAAGCAAATTTATTCAAAATTGATGATTGCAACAATTCTTTACCAAGAAATACGTTTATGACAAAATTTTGGAAAATGGGCGTAGCACCGCCCACTTGTGATCACATATATGTATATCGGTAACCGTTCTACCAATTTGTACCAAACTCGGTGTGGTTATTGTGCTTGCCACTTAAAAGCAAAACGTTGAAAATTATTGAAATCGGACTAAAATTACGGCCGCTTTTTATATAACGGTAAATTTCAGAAATGCTTGAAACTGCAATATTTCGCACCCCGGCTTATCATGTAGCGGTAGCTTTCGGAAAGGTGGAAAACCTATATTTAATACTTGCGCCGGGTATTTAATGTTCGGCTCCGCCCGAACTTAGACTTTCTTACTTGTTATTATACCTTTTCTTTTTATTGTTTTTGTGGTAGGTTCTTATGAAAATATATTACTCACTAGATAAAATATAGAAAAAACCTGGATAATCGGCCAAATATTTTAATAAATATAAGCAGACAAAAATGACACTTTATAAATGATAACTTTGACACATTTGATGGACAAAAACCAAGTTTCACTCGTCTTCCTTAGCTTCCTTACTATAAAAAAATTAAAGACCAGAATATTTTCCATCGACTTGAAACAAAAAAAATAAAAATTTGGCTCACATTCCGGTTTTATTGGTATTTTATAAGAGTATAAGATGTTTTTGAAGTTAAGTTCTCATGGGTGGTATGAGATAAAATAAACCGGTTACTCCAATTTTTTGGATTTGTAAATAAACCGATTATGCATAGTTTTTTAAGGTACACACATAAAAAGCTATTAAAAATAAATGGAATAAATTTCGGAGTCATATATTCATTGATATGTTTTTTTAGGAATTTTCGGATTAGGTTTGTATAAGAGGAATGCTTTAAAATAGGTTTGTTACATCCGTTTTTTGGAGTTCATATATAACGTTACTATAAACATATAGACAAAATTTCGGACGCATATATTTATCGGTGCACTTTTTACAGCATTTTTAAACGCATTTGACTTTAAATTTATATGGGAGGTATTCTTAAAAAAACCGATCACACCAGTTTTTAATTTTTTTTTCTTGATTTGTATCCATAAATTTTACATACGGAAATTTGAGTTTCTACGCCGTTTCCATCAAATTTTATGAAAAAAAAATATGTGGCGCTATCGTCTGTAACTATAGTAACGAAGACTAAAATCTCACGAATACAATTTAAGCACTAATATCCGAAAGGCCTATCTACTTGTGGTAGATAAAAGATTGTCCCAAACTCCTCAACTCAACTCTCTTGGCTCAAGACTTCAAATGAGTTTACGACAAACTCGAACCAATTATGGTTATTGAACTGCTTAATGCACTTAGGTCGGCTTTTTAATTTAAACGGAATAAAGTCATTTTAATATACTACATACATACATATGTTTATAAATTAAATTTCTTTTGATTTCTTTAATTCCATTTTAAACTCTTTCGAAACACCATGTTGCTGCTGCCTTTACGTAGTCAAGCGCTGCTCAGTGGCACAGCAAGCGAACAATTGCTGCCACAAGCTCGACCACATGTCGCACATACAATAGCTGCGCGCATCGCAACAATGACACTCTCTGTTCATTTATATATTTTTGTTTGTTTATTTTTTTTTTGTCTGGCTGAATTGCCTTAATGCTGCTGCTTATCTGCCAGTGAGCCGACATGTCTGCCGTGGTCGCAATTAAAGTGGTTTAAATAACTACATAAAAAGTGACGCATACATATATAAAAACGTAAGTATATTCATATGTAGACAATTAGTATGCTTTCGCAGCATCGCATCCCTTCACGGACCACATGCATCCTCCGAGCAAACTCCTTTAATTATTTTGTGTGGTAGGGAATATGTAAAGCATCTGCGTACATATTTACATACATACATGTGTGGGTATGCATTTATGATGGTGTAAGTACATACATATGCAAGTATTTGAAATGAAAGAATTCTTATTCAAAATTTCATCTCCAAATACACATTTTGCTATAAGCAAGCACTGGCATTGAGTGTTCGCGCTTGTAGACGTGCAGCGGTCGCCTCAATTGACTACATCTGTTTGCCTCCGAGCTGTTTTTTTCGGTTTTTTTTTTTTTGAATTGCAATTGAATGTTGGTTGCAACTCAACTCTGTCACTCAAACTGCGGCCGTTTTGTACTTTTTCAATTAACTACCCGCAAATGTTGAATTTTGGATGGTTTGGTCGTATAATATGAATGGCAACTGTTTCTGCTTATGTTGTGATTATTTATCGGCCCTGCAGAGAAAATTTGAATTATCGAAACATTTTATATGGCTTAAAGCAGAAATTACTTCTATCCAGTTGTACTTGTCTTAAATCTCTTAGTTTTGCTGAACAAAAACTTAGTAGATTCATAGTTTGGGACCGAAGTCATATAGTCATGGGAAAAAGTAGAGTAATCGAAACCAACTAAAACGAAAAAGCAGATTATATGTTGTGCTTAAAATATTGTTTTCAGTCCACGACTAAGCAAAGGTTCTTCGCCTTGTTAGAGATTATAAGTGGAGTGCCGTTCAATGGGGCAGGATTTGAATTTCATATTTTCTTTTTAAAAGAATGAGCTCCGTTTTACAAGGACTCACTTCTAGTCCAAAGTACGCAGGCAATTTTACGACAAATCTCAGATATCCTCGCATAAGTTTAATACTAGTGCCTTAGAACTTTACTCCCACTTTATGAGCTATGCCCTAAATCGTTGTAGTCAAGCTAAACTAACGGGAGCCGCAAGAAGCGCGCAGAGTCCATAGAGTCCATCCATAGGGACTGAGGCGTTAATTGAGTGGGCATGCGAAGAGATGTCTCAAGTTGTGGGGTATCTCCCCGCATGCCAGACACTTTTTGGGTACATCTGCATTTAATCTAATAGGTACGAAGCAAAGTTTGGCTATTGTGGTCCAAGTCTCTCGCACCAGACGAAGCTCTGTCTTGTCGAGATCAGGTAGTTGTTTTTCCAAAACGGCATTCACAGTTTGGGAGTCTATGTAACTTGGGAGCGACTTCCTGAGAATACCGTTCCAAGCCAGTCGATATGCTGTCGGGTCCAGAGGTTGCTTTATTAACTTCTGGACTTCGTCCGTCAGTTCGTATAGATGCCTTCTGACATTCTTTGGCGAGGGCTTCGCAGCACCCAAATGTCTGTTCGGGTGCGCACGTCCTCCCCTCCTAAGGGGGAGCATTTGCGCCTCGTGTTCTGGCTTGTTTTTAGCTTCGTACACTGCGTCCTACTAGTCCCCGGCAACCACACGGGCGCTGCGTAGATTAGAGCACGGTCATATCAAGTCGCTGACGGCAAGGATCCAAATAACTGGTGAAAAGTCTCTCCACTATTGGATACCTCTACTCGGTGTTCTCTTGTAATATTAGGTTACATTGTAACTGATGGATAAAACTTATACGTTCGATGCCGATACTTAACTTATCGGACCCTTGATTTCGTTGAAATATATTTTTAGGCGAGTTTTCGATTTCACAGACGCATGGACGGAAATGCACTAATCGACTGCCTTTTTTTCTGATCATTTTGGTTTCCATATATTTATATCTGTCTCGATTCCCTTAGGCTGTTAATCGAGAATAGAAAATTTCTTAATCTCTGAAGCTCATTTCACTTTAAGGAAAAAAAAATCGTTGCATGTAAATTTGGGCAACTCGAAGCGGATAAAAGCTTATCGTCGATGTATTTGCAAAACCGCCCATCGAACGGTGGCAAAACCGCCTAAATCGCCGTAGTGGCAAAAATGAGATTTGGTAACCCTGAACTCCAGGTATCGGGATTAATGCATAAGAAACGTTAAATCGTTATTCAAACAACAGATTTGTCAAATAATAATAGCAAGAGAAAATATCGCCTATCAAGGCAATGCCTTCACTGAATAAACCGTTTATCCACTCTCCTGTAAAATTTGAGTGCCGTAAGATAGGCGGTTTTGCAAAAACATCGACGTTATAATATTTTGGAGCAAGTCGCTGTTCAAATTCCTTCGGGGACGCTGGTGCAATTATACAGCAACGTTCGTACACATGTATGTATGTATGTATGCGTATGTGGATTTGTTAAACGTTCTGCTTTTGTGTTAGTTTGTGAACAATGCATTCGGCTTGTTTAGATAGTGGCATGCCAAACAAGCTGTCGAACTGATGAAAACATACATATGTACATGACTGTGTGCATTTGTGCATATGTATTCGCAAACCATTGAGTCGTACATACATACATTGTATTCACTTTCACCAACATTTCATGCCGACAGACATTGACAATGCCAGTCTTAATTCTTAATTAATTTGCTGTGCAACATTTGGTTTGATTGCTGCACGTTGCAGGCAATTTAGAAATCATATCTGAGGCAAGCTTTGCGCTATTGCATTCTGGCAACAAGTGTTTTTTTTGTGTGTCTGTCCGTATGCATTCTACTATATATTGTCTGGTATTTCGTAATTCCAATGAAGCAGTTATGCGGCTTTGTTGTGGATAATTGTACGGTTCATATTTTTTATTGAGTGAAAATTTTCTGTAGACAATACTGTGTACAATATCTGATTTCTCGAAATTGTGCACTTTTTAATGGATTCTGCGAAATACATATTTGATTTTAGTTAATTCCGTGATCAGTGACAATCAGATATGAATGCGTAGACGTTCAGATGTTTTGATGGTAGGTTATATCAGAGTGATTATAATCAATCGTCAAATTGAGCGCGTGGTGATAGATATACGGTACATCTCCTCTTAGTAAATAACGCATTAGTCAAATGGTTCCAAGACCGACTAGTTCCCTCAAAGATTTAGATGAAAATATGGAACCTAGCGTCCAGGTTGTGCCTGAGGTACACTTCTCATAAATGACTACCCAGATGGAGAGTTTAACGAGTTGGAGAGTTTACGTCCCTTCACTCGGCCAAGCCGAGGCGAGAACATCAATAATAGGCGTCAAAGCATCAAGACACCTGGAGCCGACGGAACACAGGCGGCAAGCAGCTGACAGGGCGTTCATACTAGCTGTTAAGCAGAGTTCGGTCTGATGAGTATAAGCCAGTGCATTTTACCCAATACATAAGAAGAAGGCTTCTGCTGTTTGCGTCAATTTTCACGGTATGAAAGTTAAGTACTTCATGAACCTGCTGAAACTTTTTTGTGAATCATCGCGCAGCCACGTGGGGTTTCTGCTCCAATCTTTACGAGTGGGAAATATGATCGTGTACCTATTCGTACGGATGGGATTAATTTGGTCTGATAATAGGAGTTTGGCCATAGTGACTTCCTTTCCATTTAAGATTTCAAGGTGTCCGACAAGGTTGACTTGTTTGAATTTGCTTTCCCTTTACTTTACTTGTATTGCTACATGAAGGGGTGCAATATTGAGTAGGACTTATCCAGCCAGCAGTGTTAGGTTTGCCTCGATTGTCCTCTGGGTAAGCATATTACCGACCCATTTAACTATTTTGAGATTTGCACCTCTATTGGAGAGCGCCACTTCCATGGAAAAGGTGCCCTCAATGTAAACACATGAACGAGTAGAGAGCAATAAGCTTTGATCGAGTTGACTTTTCTATAAAACCTACGATGGAGTGAAGTGCCGCAATCGGTGATCTATCTTTTTGATAAGCAAACTGATATTTATGTATTGCAGAACGAGAAAGCATCTCCTTCCTATGGTGGTAGTCGAGTAGTTTTTCCAATGTATTTTGTACTAAAGATGAAAGGCTAATTAGCCTCTAGAATCTCACTTATCTTTTTATCTCACTTATTTTTTATTTTTGCTTTGACATTTTGGCTCACTAGAAAATCTAAAACTTGCTTTTAAAATTTAATTTCCACATATTGCGACTTTTAAGCTCCTGCTACATTACTGACCACATTAACCCAAAACACTCAAAGTCTTTTCAAGTTTATATTAAATTATACGAAAATATATTGTATTTATGTAGATGAAATAATTTTCCAGCAATGCATTGAAAGCGCGTGTCGTCAAGCTTCGCGAAGCGCAGAAACATTTTCATTAATTTTTAATCAACATTTGCCCTGACCAACGGACCTTAGTGAACTTCCGCCAGCGCCGAATAGCCGGAGCACATAAAATCGTATATATCTACATATTTTTCTAAAGGCAAACAACAACATTTGAGGCACCCTCCGCCTCAGTGAGAGCAACACATTTGAGTGCCAAGGAAGCGAAGAGTCTGCGGCCAGATGTGGAAATTTTAGAAAAATTCTATGCATCACTTAATTTTTGGCAATTAAACTAAACGTTTTGGCCGCGACGCGTGTGGCAACTACTGCCAAACCGCACAGCTGCTGTTGCTGATTTTGTACATAGATACCGTTACTTCAACTCCAACTGCTGGCGCTGATGTGGACGCTGATGCCAGAGATTTGAATTAGTTTTCTAGGGGGTTGGTGTTGGTGTTGGTGTTGGTGTTGATGTTAAAGTTAAAGTTTAGATATATTGCTTTTGCTGCTTTTGATTTTTTGCCACTGCTATTTGGCCTGCTTGCTATGCATGTTACAGTAATATGTATGTTGTTGTTTTTGTTGGTGTGACTGCTATGTCTGTCGCAACGCAACACTGACCAAGCCAACGATCAAAAACGAAACGTGGTCAGAAAGTTGAAACTAATTTTACTAAAAGCTTTTAACACTCTTCACCACCACTAAGCAAGGCAAGCAGGAGCATCAGAGCGCTGCAGGGAAAACCAGAACCAGTGAATAACATTTCTAGTTCAGTACCTACTAGTTCTTCATTACAAGTGAACCAGTCTTATAATAACTAAATATGTAGATCACCACCAAAATTTTACATTTTACAGCTTGGAGTTCAGGATGGATAACTTCACTTTTTCTAAATATATTATTACATTTTGATGCATGAAGGATAAAAAATAATTAAAATGCATTGTTTTCGAAGATATCGTCGCTTATCTCGCCCTATCTCAGAAAACTTTTCAAAAACGCTCTACTTCAGAATTTAATTGAACAACGCCCTATTTCAGAATTTTGTTGAAACTCACTCTATCTCAAAATTTGATTGAGGAACGCCCTATCTTAGAGTTCGGTTCAAAAACGCCCTGTCTCAGCTGCAAATACATGGAAAATGTCCTGAGATAGGATGTTATTCAACCAAATCCTGAGACAGGGTGTTTTTCAATAAAATTCTGAAATAGGGTGTCCCCGAATCAATGAATTAGGGCGTTATTAGAAAGTTAGGAAAAAGGTATGCAGTGGGGAATAATAGTCACTTCGTAGGACATCGCAATGTCAAATTCGCCAGGTGCTAGCATACAAAAGAGAATCCATGCATACTAGTCTGGTTCTAAAGTTCGACACTAGTGCGTTGCCCTGCAGACAGGCAATAGCACACATACACAATTACATGCCTAGAAAAAAAAACAAAAAGTACACCTTGCCTAGAGTGGCCATGAGTGCATATTGTGAATGGCAAAGCGGGTAATACATATAGACCAGATATAAATACGTGAAAATATACAAACAACCTCCTAGGGAAATGTGACATTATTTATTTTAAGGAAGTGCTGAAAATCTATTTTGTACTGAAATAAATCTTTTGCATGGTATCTAGTCAATTCTTTTCGAACACTGCAAGGCCAGTCGCAAACAAATTTTAAACTTTGTTTGACACAAGGTATTGTGAAATCACCGCCAACTTGAAAATAGTGGCTGTAAACTTTTTTCCAACTTAGCGGAGAAGCCTTAATAGGACCTTAACCAAACTATGCCCAAAGGAAATTTAATCAAAATTTGTTTGGTATGTATACTATAGTTTTAGTAATTTTTTTTAATAGTAAGATTATAAGCAATGTGTTTTACTGAGGCACAATTATACATATATGTTAATATCACTGGGTCTGGTTGCATCCCCTTTTCCAAAAAATGGTAAGAATTCGATTTTTCACAAAACTTTTATTTTACATAAATATAAAATCTGACCAGTTTGGCGGTATTACATAGTGAAATATTTGTTTTTGAATTTTTGTAAAATACCACTATATGAGAGATTTAAAAAAATTTTAATTCCTTAAGGAGAACAACAGCGGGTCTGTACTGTTGTAGCGGTGTTATGGTGTTTTAAAAAGGTCCAAAAAAAATTACGTTTCTAATTAAATTAAATTTTATATGTAAATTCTCAGCAATTTAGCTCTAGAAATAACGGCAAGTATCGTTATTTTATAGGGCTGAAACTCAGTCCGGAGTAATCGACAGTCACCAAGTTCTTGTTTCAATATGCAATTATTTACCTTATTTTCTTATTTTTTTATTTTATTTCATTTTCATTTTCTTTTATTAAATTTCATTTTGTTTTATGTAATATTTTTTATTTTGTTTTATATTTTTTACTTTATTTCATCCCATTAATTTTTCTATTATCTATATTTTAGTTTTATTCTTATAATTTTATTATAGGTATCATATCAATATTATAATTTGCCTTCCATATATGTATTTAAAGTTTTTAAGTTATTTTTCATTTTAGTTTATTTCTTTAATGTGGTTTTATTTTGTGTCTTTTAATAAAATTTTATTTTATTTTATTATATTCGGCTATATTTTATTTTTGTTTTGATTTCCATTTTGTTCTATTTAATTTTATTTTAACTTATTTTACATAATCTTCCTTTTATTTTCATCAGGATTTCATATATTTATTTATTTTTAAATTTATTTACATTTTCACTGTAATTTTTATTTTTATTTGATTTTTAAAATATTTTTAAATTAGGTATATTTTTTTATATTTGTGTTAGTTTTATTTTATCTCGTTTTTTGTACTTAGTTTAATTTAGTTTGTCTTATTTTTATTAATTTTACTAAGCATAATAAGTATTACACATTCGAAGCTAATCTTAAAAATTCACTCACATGGCGTACATATGTATGAATTCTATCTTTTAGAGCAAACTTGATTCCTGGTTGCTTGATTAATGTAGTTTGCTCGCTGTCATGACCTACGTGAATACTTATGTACATACGCATATACAAAAATATATTTGTGTATATTAGACTGCATCACCAAAAAAGTTGATGTTTTTCCGGCGGGATTAAAATTTTATTAAATTAATTAAAATTAAGATTTCTACTAAAATATTTTGGAAAAATATTAAGATTTACGTGAGCTGGACCGGTTTGGAAATACCTCTAAAAATGGAGTTTTTTTTATAAATAAAGAAAGTTTCTTAAAGGAAAAAACCCCTCAGATGACAAACTTAAACTGTTTGGTATCGGGTGATTTACAAAAAAAAAAAAAAAACAATTCGTAAAAAAACTATTTTTATTAATAAAAAACTCAATTTTTTGAGGTATTTTTAAATCAGTCCAGCTCACGTAGATCCTAATATTTTGTCCGAGATATTTTGGTGGAAGTCTTAAAATATAATAGATTTTATAATTCCAACGGAAAAACAGTACAGATTTTTTTTTTGTATGGAAAGTGATGCAGTCTAATATATGTACATACGTACATTCTTAACGGCCCTATTTGGGATAAATGCGAAATTTACATAGTGACATACGAATTGCTATTCGAATCTATAGACAAACATAATATAGAATGTTGCGAAATTCTTGAAGGCAGCAAGCAGCCCCGACTACGTTCTCTTGGCGACGGCAACACAAAAGCCAATTTGCTTACAACCAAAACAATAACGTACACAAAGACAAGGGTTAAGCCAATAATCGTATTTCAGCATGTATTGAAGATGAGCATGGGTAATAGCGCAATTCTTGATTATATGACCTTTGCTGCTGCTGCGTACCTACTTACGTTCATATGTAGGCACCTGTTCTTGTTTATCGAGTAGCAGCTGGATACCTCACCATTTGAATTTGTCTTTTAGATCCAACACTATTGTTCTTACAGTATTTGTTGTTTATTCGTGTTTTATTGAGGGTGGCATCTTTTGTTGTTGTATTAATTGTTGTCGATATTAAATGTTCTTGGTTAATACGGCAAATATCTACACCATCCACCTTTGCACCCATTTAATCCCCTGTTAGCTTCTAAGCGCAAGTTCAGTTGTTCGAAGGGAGATAAAGCAAAGTGTAATGAGAAATTCAATCGACCTAATTACATAATAGGCTCACCAATGTCTGTTCATAATTAAACAGGCAGCCGTCGCTTGCTAAAGGCAAGTGGTTTAATGTTAGATGGAGTCAACTAGGAGCTGCCTTACAAAAGTTAGCTGGCGAAAAAGTATGTAGTTCGAAAAGTGTAAATGAAATATTTTGGCAAAAAGCAGCATTAATTTTGGAATCAAGGAAAAAAATATAGTATTGCAAAATAAGTATAGATGCGGGTGCTATAAACAATTGGGTATACATTTCTAATTTTTGCAAACACATCGACGATATATTTCAATGTAAGTAATGATCATGCTTAGGGCGCACATGGCGTATACGTAATTTTTTGGGGTTAGTGCGCAATATGGCCAAAGGACAAGCGAATTAGATATTTCTTATAAAATTGGCGTGAGTACCTGGTACCTACTCACGAAATTTGATGTCTAAACATGTGTTTACGACTCGGTAAACCTTTAGGCGATTCAGCTACATGCATAGGTTTGGTTAGAAATTAAACAATAACTTCAGTTCATTTTATTTATTTCCGGTAAACTTAGGACCGATTTGTAATGAAAGTAACTGAACAAATTGAACTATCACATAATTATCTATTGTATGTTTATCAAATAAATACAAATGTTTATAATTCAATCAATAGATTCTTACATGCAATATAACAGGTTTAATTTTTATTTTTTAAAAAATTTAACTTTTTCGACTTTTTTGAAAAAAACTGTTTTTCGGCGTAATTTTTCAGAACTTTCTTTCTTCTTCACAGGAACTCTAGAACTATTGAAGAGCTACTCAGAATAGATTTAATTTTTTTTTTTTTAATTTAACTGCTTTGACTTTTTCGAAAAAAAGTTTTTTTTCGGCGTAATTTTGCTGAACTTTTTTTCCTTCTCATGAACTTTAGAACTATTAAGAAGCTACTCAGAGCAGATTGGTTTTTTTTTATTATTTAAAAAAGTGAACTTTTTCGACTTTTCCGAAAAATGTGTTTTTCGGCGTAATTTTGCAGAACTTTCTTTCTCCTTCTCAGGAACTCTAGAACTATTGAAAAGCTACTCAGAATAGATTTAATTGTTTTTTTTTTAATTTAACTGCTTCGACTTTTTCGAAAAAAGTGTTTTTCGGCGTAATTTTGCTGAACTTTCTTTCTCCTTCTCAGGAACTCTAAAACTATTGAAAAGCAACTCAGAACAGATTTAATTTTTATTTTTTTTTATTATTATTTTTTATTAGTGTTTTCGGCATAGTTTTGGAATTTTTTTTTCCTTTTCAGGAACTCTAGATCTATTGAAAAGTTGCTCAGAACAAATTTAATTTTAATATTTTCTCAAAAATTTAACTTTTTCGACTTTTTCAAAAAAGTGTTTTTTTCGACGTAATGTTGCAGAACTTTTTTTCCTTTTCAAGAACTTTAGAACTATTGGAAGGCTACTCAGAACAACTTTTCTTCCAACTTCCCAGACATATTTCGCGTGTAATTTAAATCATGCACTCAGTTTCTACTCAAACGCATGAAATGATTTCGCATAATGACAGTAAATAACAGCATGAATTACAACAAACGCATCATTTTGACACAATGCAAGCTTTAAACGTTGCGACCCTTGGTTCAGATCGATTCGAAATCAAGTTGCACATTTTGCCCAAAATCATCGCAATTTTGCGAGGAGTCTCATTGTAAAATCTCATTTTTAAAATTTCATGGTTTCAAAATTTGAAAAAAAAACCGCGCCACTTGCTTAATTTTGGATATTTTTTGCATATTATTATCAATAAATTATTGTTTAAAAAAATGATAGGCACATGAGAATTGTAGGGAATCGAATTCTCTACAAATTTGTTCTAAAGCTTTTTTCGCGAGAAATGCAAAATTCGCGCTCAAATCGTAAAAAACACAAAATCCAAGATGGCGGACATTTCCCATATCGCAATTGAGGGAAAAAGTTTTATTTCGTTGACAAAGGTGTTGATTGCTTCTCGATTAGTGCCCTTTAAGTTTTTTTTTTTTTCAAATTGCCATTTGACGAATAACTCGCAAACCGGTTGTAAAAAAGACAAACTAGCTAACACGGTAATAACCACCCTAGTGTACATGACTGTACCATTACGCTGCTTACACACTTCATTGCTTATTTATAAGCGGATTTTTGTGGTTGTCTCGCTAGATTTTGAAGCCAACAACTATCTAACTCGTATAATGTATGTACCCATGTGTATAATTTACTTTCTGATGGTAATAGTTTAAATAAATTTTTTCATGCATGTACACCATCCTGCGTGTCAACATAAAGGGCAAGATAAAATCCTATATTTCGATTTTTTTTCCATAAAGACTACGTCTTCTTGTATTTTTGCTCTTTCATGTAAAAGAAAAAAGAATCGCAAAATCGAAACCCTTGCCACCCGGCAAGCGAAGTGTTGGCATAATTTTTCTTCCGTTTTTTCCGCTTGACCAACAATCAACATGTTTGTCCTTTATTACAAGATATGAACTCCCGGGGATAAAGCATAGGGGCAGCTTTTTCAAATATACTACATACATATATGCCAGCATACATACGTAAAAGTGTCTGAGTGTAGTTCATAGCCGCAAATGTGCGCTGTCTCCGCTAAATTTGTCCGATTATTCGACGCTTGGTTTTGTGCGCAGCTTTGTTCAGCTTGAATCCTGGTAAGACTTTGCCCTTTTATTTTTTCATTTATTCCCTGCTTTGTTTATTCACAATCGTATGGGTGTGTGTGCGCACATGCATGCGTGTTCCATGTAAACTGTACTTACATAGATATGTATGTGCATATGTATATGTTTCCGTCGATGCGCAACATGCCTCTAACTTCCTGTTTCTGGTACAATTATGGGTTCAATTTTGTTTGCGAATGTAATTCCATGAACTCATGAATGGGTAAAGTATCTATTTGTGCAAGTATCCTTTCCTTTTGTCATTTTTGGTATCTTTTTTCTTTTATACTCAGTGAATCCCTACTGCGTACAAAATTGCAGCTATCCTTGCCCTTCTTTCGCCTTCTTCCCGTCATTGCGGCAAAAAAGAGGCTCTCGTGTCTATTTGTGGCCTTTGTATGGATATAAATATGTAGCTTTGTGCGCATTTGTATGTATATAATTTTCTTTTAACATTATTGCCTATTTGTCGTTCGACCTTGCCGAACAAATAGCAAACACACTAAGAATCGAAAGGCACCAAAAGCTTGCACTGCCTGCCAGGAGTGTGTGTGTGGAGGAGAAATTTTTTTTTGCCTAGTAAAATTTTGACTTTCGTTTCGCTTTGTTGACTCAATTTTCATATTTAATGAGTCGTAGCCAAATGTGCCAGCTATCGAATGTGTGTACGTGATTTCAGTATTGTGTTAGTTTATGCAATTGCCGGTTCCATAAATGTGTTTTCGCCTACATATTTGTATTAATAACCAAAGTGGACCATATACGTAGAGAATGAGAATTTGAGCACGTGCATGTCTAGTATTTTAAATTTTCGTGCGTTATATGCATTCTTAAAAAAATATTTTATTCTCTATGTATGTATATATTTATTTGGGTTCATATAATTTTTTTAGATACCCTGACCAGCACTCCTGCTTATAATAATAACAGATTTATTTATTTAAGTCTATGAACAGAAATCCTTTTAGACTACTTAATACATATGTATGTAAACTTGCGATTAAAGCTTAAATAAAATAATAAAGTATGTTTAACAGCACGAGATTGTGTTAACGAAATTTCGGTGCTTGATTAAGTAAAATAACGTGGCATTATGGGTTATTACCTACATTGAATACTCGCATAGCTCTGGATAAAAGAGCATTGGATGCAAGCAATGTTTGAACATTGGCCCAAAAGCAGGGATAAGAGATGCGGAGACTACGTTTTGGACATTAAAACTAATTTTTTCTAATATAAAATTGTAAAAAAAAGTTGATGTTAATGTGGAGCTATTACTTTCGAAATTTCTCTAACTTATTACTACTACTACTGTATTTATATATACTGTAACCACACAATGTCTGTTAGAAAGAGAGGACTAGGGACGAAACGATGTGTGGAAATACAATTACATACTCGATAATTTTCGTCCGATGCCAAGTAAATTCTTCGAATATGAACATTTTTAAACTATAATCAAATAAAAAATAATATAAAAAATAGGCGTTATTTCCCTCAGTGTAAAGTTACGGAAGACTAGCTTTGCTATTGAAAAAAAGAAACAATGAAGATAAAGTGTAGGATGCGAAGAGTATAAGGTGGCGGCCACTGTGGTGTAGTGGTTCAAGCCCTGGTCAAAGTAAAATCGCAAAAAAAATTAGAAAAAAGCCTTTTCTTTCTTAACAGCGGTCGCCCCTCGGCAGGCAATGGCAAGCCTCCGAGTGTATTTCTGCCATAAAAACAACTTCTCATAAATATACAATCACCGTTAGGAGTCGGCGTAAAACTGTAGGTCCCTTCCCTTTGTGTGACAACATCAAGGCGTACGCCATAAATCGGAGGAGAAGCTCGGCCAAACACGAACGTATGTGTAAGCGCAAATCTATTACTATTATTATTATTATTAGACTGATAAATTATTTCACAGCAAAATACAATTTGCCGCAAAAACTACACACGAATAGTTTGGAAACATTCGAAAGTTTTGAATTGGCCTTATAATTTCGTACGTTTCGTATTGTTTTCATTCTTTAGAATTGGCTCATGGCCCGGCGTTAGGCGGTCTATTTATATTCTAGCATCTGGAGATTATTATACACAATTACACAATTTTTTGGTTGTCTAGACCATGGACAAAGAACTGGTAAAGTGTGATGGCATAAACATAGTGATAGTCGAACTGTAAAATCCCACACCAAAGTGTTTGTCGGCAAATCCATATTGCTGATGAAATTCAGCAAATCTCTAAACGATATCGATGTCAAAAGTATGGAAACTAGCAAATAATAAATTGCATAGCGACCATTCCTGTAAAATTAAGAGGCTCTTGTGGCCCAATTTCTCTGCAAAATGTACAGGCGGCCAGCTTAGTCTTACAAATATTCAATACCATTTAGGGTGTAAGCTTGTGGAATTTTGTAGAACCTGTAAAATGAAAAATGAAGAGAAAAATGAAGATGAAAGCGAAGACGAAGGGAAAAATGAAAAGATAGATATAGGTAAAGATCACAATGTAGATGATGTCGAAGATGAGTATCAGGTGAAGATTATGATGAGGGTACAGATGTAGTTGAAAATCAGGACGAAGATGGAGCGAAGAAGATGGAGATGAAGATGCAGATGAAGGTATGGGTAAAGGAAGGTGAAGTTTCACTTAACATTACAAACTCAGTTTTTTATTTAAGCCAAAAATGTTTTTTATGATGTGGGCTTTAAATTTTTTTTTGGAATATAACTTTTTAATTTTAGCGTTTTACTTTTCACCAAAAATCAACCTAAATATCTTCCACTGCATAACATTGTCACATGCAAGAGTGGAATTCATAGCTGTCTCATTATACGAACTTTAAAACAAATGAGTGACTTCTCAATTACAAAACTTAGCGTTATACGCACTCGGGCCGCCTTATAGTTAGTAATTTATACATACATACATTCGTAAAAAGGGTGAACACTAAAGCGCCTAAATATTGTACATGTCTTCATAAAATTTGCTAGAATTACACGTTTAGTCCCCCTATGCTATCCGCGCATAGTAAAAAAAAAAATACCCGCCCTATTGTATGTACACGCCCTAATGTATGTACATTAGGGTGGTACAAAAAAAGTACACTCCAAATTTTAATGCTCTTACCTCCTAGGATTGTTCTATACCCAAAAAATTATAAATTTTTTTTTTTTTTTATCAAAAAATATTTACAGGTAGCTCAAGGCGTTCTCCCATCACTTATTTCTCTTCACGATCTTTCCAGAAACAATATCCAATTGTTTATTTATCCACTTTCTATTACATGTTAACAATTTTTTAGGACCCCTAAAAACCTAAAAAAAATCGCTACTGGTGTAATAAACAACTGCATATTATTATTGGCTGTATCCTGAAGAGAAACAAGGTTTTCCTATCGAAAAATATTTATTTTCAAAAATTCTTT
The DNA here is from genome assembly GCF_013731165.1 of Rhagoletis pomonella. NCBI lineage: Eukaryota > Metazoa > Arthropoda > Insecta > Diptera > Tephritidae > Rhagoletis > Rhagoletis pomonella. The sequence continues at coordinate 3,287,099 of NW_023458558.1, forward strand.
AACATTCCAACTAAAATTTCTTTTTCGCATATAATATACATTGAAAACTTTGAACGCTTTGGGCGACCTCTAAATATATTTTGATTTCAAAATAAAAATACAGAGATACATATAATTTTTTTCGATATAGAACGAACATGCAGTTTTGAACCACCCTAATGCACATATATGCTAGTTAAAAGAATGTACACATTTACGTGGTCATAAGAAGAAGAAGATTCAAAATTAAAAAGCACATTGAAAGAAAAAAGTAAAAGCATGCAGGATGGATATCCCTCATACATAGTTATGTACATGTATATGCATATCAACTAAAGGAAAGAAAACCTATAAGTTAAAAGTAATTAATGGGAAACTTTTCTTTGACGATAGAACTGCAGTCGAAACTCTGATAAACCGTAATGCAATTAATAAAATATAATATTTGTGGGGCTTCCTGTTAGCGCAGTTTTTTTGTATGTATTGAAAATATAAGTAAAGTAAAATTACTGCAGCTATAAACCACTGACTGCTAAGTAGCAACTGCGACGCAAGAAACAAATCGTCAAATTGATTGCATGCAGTACATCACCGGATTTCATTTGCGATATCGAACTAAATTTGTGACTTGTATTTTTTTTACCACGGAGATTTTTATTTATTTTTAAAGTGTCCATGTGCGTTGACGTAAAAGTTATGATAATCAACTTTATTCAGCGTTAAGAAAATATTGCTCATACGCCACGGATGTTATTTCAGGTACTGAATGTAGTATGCATGATAAAAATATAGTAAGGTAGAACCGCTGAGAGTCACTTTTAAAATTCTTGACGTTTCCAAACAATTTAATTTTTAAATTTACTCACAAACTCACACACACATTTTCATTTTCAATCTCAAGCAACAACAATTTCGAACAATTTCAATTTTTTATTTTCACTTTTATATGATTTTAAAATGTTGGCAAACTTCAAAAAAAAATCATGGCCGACAAATTGAGAGAACGGTTCTACCTTGCTATGTTTTTATCATGGTAGTATGTATGTATGTCAAAGGCGTATTTCATATTCGTATAGCAAAAAAAAAAAAAATTATGTGAATGCATACCCCTAAATACGATCATGTATGTTTGCGTAAAATCTTTGTTGAAATTCTGCTCTGGCTTTGAAAGTGTAAATTTGTATTCAAAAAGTAGCATTTATGGAGAACGATTTAACTCTGACCTTTACCATGCCGCGGCATGCCGCCCTTAAACTCAATAAATCTCCTTATACTTTATCACAATAAACACAATCATTAACACCCTAACCTCACAGCAACATAAATTTCAATAAACCTAAGTTAATTTGATCAGATTT
>NW_023458558.1:3288535-3289188 GCF_013731165.1 Rhagoletis pomonella
AAATCTGATCAAATTAACTTAGGTTTATTGAAATTTATGTTGCTGTGTGGTTAGGGTGTTAATGATTGTGTTTATTGTGATAAAGTATAAGGAGATTTATTGAGTTTAAGGGCGGCATGCCGCGGCATGGTAAAGGTCAGAGTTAAATCGTTCTCCATAAATGCTACTTTTTAAATACAAATTTACACTTTCAAAGCCAGAGCAGAATTTCAACGTACTTTTTACGCAAACGCGCATGATCTTATTTACGGGTATGCATTCACATAATTTTTTTTTGGCTATACGAATATGAAATACGCCTTTGACATACATACATACTACATTCAGTACCTGAAATAACATCCGTGGCGTATGAGCAATATTTTCTTAACGCTGAATAAAGTTGACTAGTGTTCGCCCAGCGGTTGAAATTCAACCGATAAAATTAAGGATAGTTTATGTAAGTTGAGAGAGCTAAAATAACATTAGTTGGAATGGGTTAAGTGGAGGGGAGTTTAGCTTAGTACTTGGCATAACATAACATAACCATAACATGAGAATAAATAACATAACATATGAAGCATAACACACCACAATATAACATCGCACCCTCTTCAGTTGTATTTCCTTTTTATCCCTTTTTTCACCTCTATCTAAATCTTATTTATTTTGGT
>NW_023458558.1:3289198-3289373 GCF_013731165.1 Rhagoletis pomonella
GGGGGTTAAGGTGTGGCGAGTTGAGGTGTGGTGAATTTAGGTGTGGGAAGTTAAAGTGTGGTGAATTAATGTGTGGTGAGCTCAGGTGGCGTAAGTTTTTAAGTTAAGATGAGTTAAAGTTTATCCTTATCTTCATCTTCATCTTCATCTTCATCTTCATCTTCATCTTCATCTT
>NW_023458558.1:3289473-3292194 GCF_013731165.1 Rhagoletis pomonella
TCTTCATCTTCATCTTCATCTTCATCTTCATCTTCATCTTCATCTTCGTCTTCATCTTCATCTTTATCTTCATCTTCATCTTCGTCGTCTTGGTCTTCATCTTTATCTTTTCCTTTATCCTGATCTAAATATGTCCATTCTTTTCTTCATTTACATATTCACCCCCACCATTGTTATTAGGTTAGGTATTTAAATTTTCCTTCCTCTTTGTCTTTATATCTAGGTTTCTTTACTTTTATTTTAATTTCTGTATTTATCACTTTCTTCTTCCCCATACTCAACTTTACCTTCTTCCTTGTTTGAGTCTAATCTATTCATGTACATACATACATACATTTTATTCCTGAACTGCTGCTTAGCACGTTTCTTTAATTCGCTATCAATATTAAAGCATACATTTAGGGGGCATTTCCGCCCCAACCATGTACATGTATGGCATTGGTATTGGTGTGACTTTTGAATTGATTTTTTCGCTCTATTTTAAACTGATTTGAAATTTTAAAAGTTGCCTGCACATCAGCATCAAAATACCTTTCTAATGATATATAATTGTTTATACCTTAGAAGTATAGTTTAGCCGTAAAAGGGGTGTAAAGGAAACATGATTGCCTATTTATATATATGATTATATTAAAGTAATACAAATTTCTGCAATATGAAATTAGTCGAAGTAGTGATACACGTCATGGCATATACATTTCTATTTATAAGCTGATGGTACATATGATTGAAGTTAATGTTGATCTGCTTCTCTGTTGCTAATTACTAATATTTTGCTATTCATATTGATTTATTAAATTCAATTCAATTCCGTTTTTAACTTGAATGTGATCTTAATAATAGCACGTATTGTACGTTTAAGTTTAGCGGCTGTGGCTCCGACACAGCCCGCAGGTCAAGGCGAAGGGGCTGGACGGAACCTTTTTTTAAATTATAATCAATAGGCAGGTCCCATTTAGCCGGGACCCGCACGTGCGTTTTAAGGCCTCATAGAAGGAGCCTTTGGACCGCATAAACTTTCCTTCTATTTGCTCATTACTTACCCCAAATTATTTGGATACCTACTTAATTCCTGAAAGGTTCCTCATTACTATCTTTAATCTCCTATTTGTATGTACGATTGACATTTTGTCCATTTTTTTACTTTTTACAACCACAGCAATTGATATTTGTCATAAACTGTAAGGAAGTTTTTCTTAAGACTAACAACAATTTCTGCTGCTTGAATACTTTCATACGATGTAATTAAAAATGGTAAGCAATCAATCATCCCAAAATGGGTCGTTTCTATTTTAATTTCAAGTTCCTTTTCTCGCTCCTCAGACTGTTAAATTTACCCATGTCAAGTGGCCGATTAATTACTTTAATTCAAGGTTATAAAGTAGCTAAAAAATTTCTAAATATAAATTCAAATGTCAAAAGCTGGTACACCTTTATTTAATGTATCATAAAATAACTAAAGAAAAATAAATAATAAAAAGTATTTTATATGAAATCGTCTCAAACCTAAATATGTCTAAACAATTCAATGTACATTAGGGCGGGTCATTTTGTACGGTAAATTTTTCTGACTATGAGGGTTGATACAGGAGTATTCTACGTGAAATTATAAGGGAACATACTGAAGGAATCATGAATCTAAAATAAATTTTGAGCTTGCCAAAAGTGCGAAAATAGGTATTTTGCCTTAGAGCTTCGTACAGTAGGTTAATTTTTTACAAAAACTTGCTAGAAGGAATTTTTGGTATAAGGAATCAATTTCTGGAATTGCCTTTTTTAAAGCATCAGCTAGACGCCGCAACATATAGTTTTGTTTTTAATTAAACCTTCGTCAAACATCAAGCTGCAGTCGGTCACATAATGCTAGTGGGGGAGAACGATCGTAAATGGAGGTAAAGTTCGGTTACGTGTAGCTGATTTATATAATTGTTATTCTTAATACCATGGAACCTTGATGGTACATATCATATCATATGCATCCAATGCATCATTATCAGAAGATATGGACGTAATAAATCCAATGAATTGAAAAAATTTAAATTAAATGAAATTGTATAAAGTTTTTTTTTTTTAATTTTTGTTGAAATTCAGTTGTATGAAAAACAAATCAAGGAAAAGTAAAATGTGCGTTCTTTTTTGGTTAAACCGTGAAAAAATGTTAAAATTTTTCACTTTTGTGCCCTCAGTAATGAATTGCTCATATCTAAAACATTTTATACGTAGTATGATTTTTAAAAGAAAATTCAAAAACTCCTCCTAATAAAACGAAGTAAATGAAAAAAGATACTTTCGCAATTTGGCTTTGCTCGAAATTTATTTTACACCCAGATTTCTTCGATTAATGTACATAGAATTTCACTTCTAACCGCGCTACGAAATAATAACAGCAAATTAAACACCAACGAAGAAGTTGCCTACAGCACGGATACAGCGCTTACAGATTCAAATGTTCCAATGTTGCGCAACATTGGTACATTTTTATTTCAGCTTCAATGTTGCATTAAATTTTATAGGAAAATGGAGTGGATGAAAGAGCGCAACTTAGGCCCCCTCCCAAAAAAAGAGAATATTGTTGAATTAGCAGAAGCGGCTCCCCTTTTCTATTTATGTACTATTCGCTCTCTCGTGCATACCTACTGCTGATAACACTTGCTCACTGAGGCACTGACTGTTATGCTCACCCACCCGCTGTTGCTTACTCGTTACACTACATTTGTTTTT
>NW_023458558.1:3292294-3303407 GCF_013731165.1 Rhagoletis pomonella
CACAGCAACATAAATTTCAATAAACCTAAGTTAATTTGATCAGATTTAAAATATAAATAACCAATTTTCGAGTTAATAACCAAACAAGCCAAAAGAAAATAAAAGTAATCGTAAAAAACCAAGCTGCCGGAAAGAATTGCAGGCGAGCTACATACATCATATGTATGTACATTAGTATTTGAATTTCGATCGAATGCCTTTTTCCATGGTGTACCAGTTAAATGTTAAAATCAGATTTATATGCTTCGCATGTGAACGCGTTTTATTTAATAGCCCCATTAAAAAGCGATAGCCTGTATGTGTGAGCCCACTAACAGAAACAAAGATGCGTATATACTTATACGATATAGGAAGTATACAAAAGGATTTCGTATGAAAAATAATAGCATGTACAAGTATGTATATAAAATCTATTTTTGGATTAAATGTGTGTTAAAGAATTTAACACTTTCAAGCGAAAAAAACGATGAAAAATTCAAAAGAGCAACAAAATGTATTTTAAAAAATTGAAACGCAATAATAAAAAAGCATTGTGATATCCACGCAGCCGATAAGGAGCCTAATCGATTTTTTATACGCGCACATAAGGATCACATATGTGCATATGTATATATAATATAGAAGGGAAACTACCTAGTCTAGTGGGCATCGAAGATGGCATAGCTATAGTACCATATGTAAAGTTATGAAATAATAGGCCAGTAAGCATCTCGAGTGGCTTCTAGGTCTCGATGTGAAGACGACCTAGGCTAGGTCGCATTGGGTTGACCTTAAACGATAGCATAACTTGCCAGGAAGTAGCCTTGTATGACGAAGCGCAATTTCGAGGAGAGTAAGAAGGGCCGGACAGCAATAGTTAGATCTACGCTACTCTATGATAATTTCGTATGATGAGTAAGCATACCTCGATCAATTGGAGAAAAATTTAGCGACATGTGGCATTGAGCATCACAGGAGTGCTAAACACCTCTTCAATGGCTGCTGTATAAAATTACTCAGTGCGCTGCCAATCGAATTAGTTGCTGTTAATCAGCGAAAAAACGATAGCCATAAGGAAATTGAACTGAGGATTATATTCCGCACTTTTATTCGCTTTTTTTAAGGTTAACTTTAAGTTGTATTTCATAAGAAGCTCATCCGGTATTTAGTTTTTTTGCAATATCTAAATGCGTTAGCAATTTAAAAAGTTCACCAAAAAAATTCTCAGGCATGATTGAAAAAAAGGCTAGGCATTCCACAACTTCCTTTGCAGAACTATGAGAGATCCTAAGACTGGTATTGATGCTTGGCTATCAGCAAAGATATTTACTTCTCTTGCCTCCATTGAGAGAATCAAGCACCAATCGAATATTTGCTTAATGGCAGATTCATTGATACAGTAATCTGAAAGCTCAATGATGTGTTCCCTGAATAAGTAATACCCCTAAAATAGCAGTTCTCGATTCGATTCAGTGTTTATTGAGTCTATGATTGCAAAAAATCTTACAGACTAGAATAAAATTAATAGGTGAACAACTAAGAACTACACTAGGAGTAAGCAGATTCCATTAAACTTCGGAAAGACTGCCTACTAATAGAAAATTCAATATTTAAATTTTTTTAAATTGCATTAAGTTCATTAAGAGCCCTCCAAATCGGGGATTGTGCCCAATAATTAGCTTTAGCGGGGATAACATAAAACGGCGGGACAAACGGCAATATTCTGCTCGGGATATTGAAACCGATATGCACAAGTAATTCCGGACAATCAGCGACGCCAGCAGTCAAGTCGTAAACCAACATAAGGGAATGGACATGTCTTTTATACTCAAGAGAGTTTAAATCTATAAGCTTGCAACGAGCTATATAGGGCGTAAGAGGGTCAGAGAATCAAAGCGGCTGAAGGGCAAACCGAATAAGTTTTCTCTGCACACGTTCGATACGAAGTGCATGGCAAATATATATAGGACTCCAGATAACCGAGGCATATTCAAGCTTTGAACGAACAACAGAGTTAAAGAGATAGGGATCCTTAACAACCTTCGCATGCCTTCGCAGAAAGGCTAGGTTCCTGCAAGCCTTCGGAAAAATATAGCATATGTGATTAACAAAGGTGAACCCAGAGTCAAAAACGACACCAAGATCAACAAAGTCATTAACAGAAGCGAGTTGTACATTTGAAATATAATAGTTAGTTAGAAAAATTTTAGATGTTTTAGCGAGGGTCATATGGAAGCATTTCTTTATATTGAGGGATAACATATTTTTTTGGCACCTTGCTTCGAGATTAAACAGATCTTCTTGAAGTAACCGCGAATCGGAGACACAATTGATTTTACGAAACAGTTTCATATCATCAGCATACAGCAAGTAATCAGAGTTATTGGAACAGGATCCGATATCGTTAATAAACAGGACGAACAACAGCGGACCAAGGACACTGCCTTGGGGCACCCCGAAGTAGCGGAAAATTGAGAAGACCTGCAGTTTTCAATTTCAACAAACAGGGTTCTATTTGAAAGATATGACTTTAACCAATTTAAGAAAACCAAATAGAAACCGATGTTTCTTAATTTACGAAGCAAAATTGATTGTGATAACTTATCAAACGCCTTGGAGAAATCTGTATAGATGTTGTCCACTTGGGACCCATTTCTGCTTGCAGATACATAAAATTCAGAAAAAACAGCGAGGTTCGTTACTGTAGAACGACCACCGAGAAAACCATGCTGGCGAGGATTCACGATACTTTTTAAGGCAAAAGATAATTTCTCCATTACCTATTCCAAGAGGTACGTGAGAAAATAAAGAGCACTCTGGTACCAGTCTAGCGAAGCAGTGATCCGGGTTGGCAGGCGAAAGTCGAAACTTCCAAGAATTCTATAGTGTTCAGTTACTGAGCCAGTTTGCTTAACGGTGGCGGTGTCCTTGCAGCAGGTACTTTCCCGACGCTGTCAAACGGCGTCATTATAAGTATTACGTTACTTTAGGTTCTGTAGTGTATTACTTAAGACGAATATTCCGACATAATGTTCTTTACTATGGTTAGATTGAGCCCGAAAATAGCTTAGGAGAGAGGCAACATAATTAAGCCATTGACTCCTTATTGCCTCTTTTCTGAATATTATAATTTCACAACTGCTTACCATCTGGTTAGAATAAAGCCCAAACACTTGACTCTTTCAGAAAGCTTTGGGAGAATGCTTCCAATTCAGTGCAGAGTCGCGTGGTATGCCTTATACTCTCTAATGAATAGAACAAGTTCCTTTTTATTATGATTTAACGCGAATTTGCTGTTCAAAGACCATTTAGTCAACCGGTTCAAGTATTAAATAATAAAAATTATACAGAAATTTAACCTTCTATAGAAGTCCAGAGGAGGGAGAGAGAGTCCTTGTTTACCCCAATCTGCATGGTGGCATTTTCCGACCCACACACGGACAGTTCAAACTCAGGACAATCTAATTACTTACACCGACACACTTCTGTTTATTGTCATTGGTAATCCTTTGAAAGGCTTTGATAACAAATTTCTTGCAAACAATTTCTATTAACCTTCATTGAAACGAAAATAGCCCATTGGCTAACATATTCTTTTTGGATTTCTTTTATAGATACGTTCTTTCGTAAATATGTATGAGTACGCAGATATGTATATGTACATATGTACATTCGTACCTTCGGAATCTTGTAAGCAATTTTGGATTCACTCTGCGCCTCTCTGGTGTAATTGGATTGACCCTGCGTACACGCTAAGGTCAATGAGATGTGGCGGCAGGCTAACCAATGTGTATTCCTTAACCCCTTTTTATGCCGCCATCTAACGCACAAAATCCACAATAGCCATACAATAGTTGCTTGAGGATTTTTTCTATGCCCTAAAGGACTGAGTTGCTGTTTACCACATTTCTGTATACATATATGAGTTTTTATGTTGATACGTTTGTATATACACGTTTTTGTTGTTTTCATTTATAAGACTACAGCCATAATGTTCGTAGCACATGTGCCATATTAGGTTAGCAGATTTTCTGTATCGCATAAACTTAACATAAAAATCGAATTTAGCCTAAAATTTTTTTGAGTAATTCTGAGAAAAAATTTTACTGCCCCACGGTCATATCAATAGAGTTTCCTTAGCTAAAGTATGCTTACTTTCGGAAGGGATACTGCAAAATAGCATTGATTTAAAGTTGTTGTTTTGCTTTCAATTTTCGTTGCCTATTTACTTAATGTATTTTCTTGCATACCTCTGTAGCAAGAATGCAACTACGTTTGTTCTTAATTTGTTTTGTTATTTTGCTCAATTGTATTATTTATTTGTACCATTAAGGGTTAATGCATTGTAGATTGCGCCAGCAAATGATGTGATTATTGTTAAGCCAATATACATTTTCACATCAGTCAAGTGCATAAACATTTATGGAACAAATGTTCCAACAACACACGTTCACATATCGTAATCGCCATATTTGCATAATAGCCCATGATTGCATACGAATATTGGAAATTATGAAAAACTGTTTCCACTAACCAATGTTTAAAGCCGCTACGCTAAATTGAGTTACATTTATTTTATTGCCCATAGGTACTTCTGTTACACACAAATATGTATGCATATACATACATATGTATATTAATAGGATTATTAACTGTAGACTCATAAATGATTTTCGTTATTCCTAGGCTGATTAAGTTGTCGCATATAATAGGTAACAATGAGCTGATATTTGCAAGCATTCTTAATTGGTGTGCGAATGAGCCCAGCTGTTCGCTCTGATCATGCAAATACTTGTACTTTTTAAATGATTTTTTATAAATATTTGCATTTAAAAATATTACACACTTATATACACGAATCAAAAATAGATACCGATGTATCTGGCAGTATTGCCCTAAGACTTAATTTGATGATGCGCCCGTCTGTTAGTCGATCTGAGGGCAATGATACCCTAAAGTTAAATATACACGGTCCAGCTTCGCATCCCGCAATTTGAGTGTATGAGTGAAAATATTCACACGGACATGCGGACGGCCTGTTTGACGAAAATATAGCTATCGAAAAAATACTTGTATCGAAAGCCGATACCAAGGCGAATTTTCTGTCGGAATTTTTTCTCCACTAATATGAATCGCCCAATACTTTATGGCTGTTTAAACGAGAGCGAACTTCAAATATTGAAGATGTTAATTTTTTTCCTGAAAACAGTATTCACAGATCTTTTTTAACAGATATTTATGCTCTTCTTGCATCAGGGAATCCATTTCCATGGTCGCAAAAACCAAAAAATTTTTTTTAATTATTCTAACGAACAAGACTATTTTTCCTAGATTCCCCATCTCAAAAGCTTTGAAACGCCGTTACATTTATTTAGCTATCTCTTCTCTTTTCTAACGTACAGTGTAACGCTATTATTCTCCGCACTGAAAATATTATCGGAAAATATTAAAGGTGGTGAAGACTAGATCTGCTATTGAAAAAAGAGGCATAGGAAAAAAGAGTAGGCTGCTAAGCGTGGATGACAAAAAAATAGTTAGCTTAGAAAAAACTAATATATATTCAACGTAGCCCAGCCCAGAAATTTCGTAAAGTTAACTGAGATTAACTTCTTGAACTTTTTCAAGGCATTATCTCTGTTAAATACTATTCATCATTAAATATTTTTTTTTGCTATGTTATGTTGTTTTATTTATTTTAATTTTTTAAATTTTATTGTTCGGGGTTTAGGATTTGCTCAGGATGATTGTTCAGAAATTACGAAATTTCAATCAAAATTAAAGTTCTAATTCAGGTTTCGTTACAAATGAATGATTTGAATTAATATTCAAAGTGGTTCCCGCAGAACTGCTTTTAGCGCATAAACAAAACTTCTTAAAAGAGAACAAGATAAGGCCTCGCCTATGGTACGTACGTTCAGTCCATCGAATTAGCTCACTCAACCTCAGGACACTCTGCGACACACTTTCCTCAATAATAAAATTATAGTTTAAAAAACTAAAACCTCGCTATTTTAATTTGCATTCGTACCGTCATCAGGTATGAGAATATAAATCGCTGCATCTTTTAGGCGCATCAATATTACATAGTTACAGCCCGAGCTAATAAAAGGGAGGTAATAATAAAAATATCAATCGGTGGCACAATTCTGGCCTCTATAACTCGCTTTTAAATAACTCTATAGCCATGCAGTTGCCCACGATTGCCACAGTCCTTTAAGGCTGTCCTTATAAGGCTGCCAGCTGCTCATGGAATTGCTTAAGTTGAAAGCTTAACAAGGCTGTTTCGTGAATTTCAAAATCTCCTCTCCACACCAAGGAGGTTATTGCTGCTTACGAATGCTTACGTAGCAGAAAACTTCAAAGGCCGATCCCACAGCCTTATGATTTTTTTTATCCACTTGGTTTCTATATATTCGAAGGTGGTTAAATTAATATAATTTGTTTCCGAAAATTGTTAATGGTCACACCAACATTATTTTCGGTTTACGAAAGGGAACCACATTCGGTGGTCCGTATTCAACGTGTGAGATTTGTATGTATGTATAAAACGAACCGATAACTCTATGCTGCTATCCTCAGACTTAACGACAACAAAAAGTGTAAGCCAATCATCTGATTTCTCGTAGAAAACGAGATAATTAAATGCGATGTCGACGCTTTCCTACACTAGAAAGAGAGAAATTTTGCCGTAGCAACCTTCGAGTACTGGAGGTTTATTTGGGTCGCCTTGCAGCAGATTTTTTGCGACTTCGACCACGTAAGACTTCGCGTAGTCGGCAGTGTTTGCTCTCCTCATCAATGAGAGGCAGAAATGACATGCTATAAGTTTGTGACTCCTGAGCTTTAAGAAGCACCCAGTCGTCCAAAGGAATGTAATAGCTGTTGTGTGCGCTGAAGTACCAATTGGTCATTGGATACAATAATACTCGCTGGTGACTTGGTAAGAAAAGAAGTGATTAAAAGAGCTCATATGTATGTATGTATGTACATCGAAAGGTCGGAAGATTTGCAAGTATTTGCGCAGCTACATATAATTGGACATTACTTCTACAGCGGCACTAGAAAAAAAATTCTAGCTCCCTTTACTACAGACCTATTTGCGAAGTATTGGGCGGAGAACTCGGCACTGAGACTAAGGATAAAGAAGCTAGCCCGTAAAGCAAACTTTGTCGTTCGTCATGTCAGTTTTAAAGAACAGAGAGGAACGCAACTAGAACAAGTAAGAAAGTCTAAGTTCGGGCGGAGCCGAACATTAAATACCCGGCGCAAGTATTAAATATATGTTTTTTCACCTTTTCGAAACCTTGCGCTAGATGGTAAGCCGGGGTGTATCAATTTGGAGTAAATTAGCGTCCTTCAATTTCGAAATATTGAAGTTTCAAGCATTTCTGAAATTTACCGTTCAATATTTACTGATTTATCGAAGATTTTGTATTTCTCTCCGTTATATGGGATGTGGGCGTGGTTATTGTCCGATTTTAAAAAGTTTCTGCGATTTTTTATGCTGTACCAAGGCCAACAACTGTGCCAAGTTTGGAAGAAATTGCTGCAGCGGTTACCAAGATATACACATGTAACCATAAGTGGGCGTGGCTACGCCCATTTTCCAAAAATTTATAATATTCTTATTTTTCATCTAAAACTTATTATAAATATCAATTTTGAGTGAATAATCTCCAGTAGTTACTAAAATATCGCAGTTTTCGTATTTCTGAAAATTACCGTTATATGGGAAGTAGGCGTGGTTATAGAGCGATTTTGAAAATTTTCGGCCATTTGATATGTTGTGCGAAGGCCAACAGCTGTGCGAAGTTTGGAAGGAATTGGTGCAGCGGTTACCAAGATATACACATGTAACCATAAGTGGGCGTGGCTACGCCCATTTTCCAAAAATTTATAATATTCTTATTTTTCGTCTAAAAATTATTGTAAATATCAATTTTGAGTAAATTATCTTCAGTAGTTACTAAAATATCGCAGTTTTCGTATTTCTGGAAATTACCGTTATATGGGAAGTGGGCGTGGTTAAAGTCCGATTTCGCCCATTTTCAATACCAACCTACCTTGGATTAAGGGAAACCTACATACCAAATTTCGTTGAGATATCTCAATTTTTGCTCGAGTTATCGTGTACACGGACAGACGGACAGACGGACAGACGGACAGACGGACAGACGGACGGACAGACAGACATGGCTTAATCGATTTATTTTTTCATCCTGATCATTTATGTATACATTTGTCTATATCTATCTCGATTCGTTTTGGCTGTTACAAACAACCGTTATGTGAACAAAATTAATATACCCTTGTGCACAAGTGCGCTCGGGTATAAAAAGGAACCACGATACAATCTCCACGCCTATCATTTCTACGGAATCGGAACGGATAAATCTAAAATGAGTGAACTGAAGCTGTTGTATTTTGGCCGGACCTTGGGATTCCATACAATTTTGATTAATATCGCTATTGATACCCGTCTGTAAAAATGTAAGAATTTTAATTTAATTAAATGATTAATGAATTAAAAATCAAAGTCTTGTGGTCTTGCAAAATAACTTGTTAACCAAGTTAATACAATTTGCATTTTTTTCGCACTCCCACACATTGTGGCTTGCAATAAAAAAAAGTATGCTGCACACGCTTAGTACCCGTTGAGGAATGGATATTGCATTATGTTGCTAGTAATAATTCCGCGCGTTCCCAGAGACAATTTAACTTACACAAAACAAAGTTGCAACAAATTGTAATACAAGAATTGCATGCAAAGAAGTATGAGCCAGAAAAAAAAAGAAAGTGCTTGGGTATAAAAACTGCACAGCCACTCCAAAGTCATTATGCTTAGAGTTTGCGCGTAATATTTTATGGCATTTGAATGTGAAAGAAGCCAAAACAACAAATATTACAATTACCGAGCAGAAGGCAATAACTAAGGACATCGTAGTTGGTATGTAGATACATACACATACACGCAAGTAAGTTTTAAAAGAGATATTCGTGCCAGTTTTGGCAACAAAAGAAGAATAAAAGGGTAAAAATTATAAAACTTTTGAAAAAGTAGAAATACAGAGGGGTAAACAACGCACATAAGTATGTATGTACATACATATGTGTGTATCTATTTAGATTGATAAGAAATATAAAATCGTACAAACACATAGCTTAAAATTGGGTTGAGCAGTGAGAGGGTCGTATGGCAATTGGCGCTCTAAGCCTTTTGTATGCTTTGGTTGGTTATTTGTCACAAATACTTACATATGTACATATGTAGATTAATAGTGCGTAGCGACAACAAAAATCGTGATGAAGGCATTAATTCGTCTACATAATTTAAATATACGCACACCCTGTAGGAAATCCACTATTATCGAATGGCAGTAACACAAACTAGTCCATTTAGAACCCAACTGGCATACGGAGACCCCCCTTTGAACGCAAGTAACTGGTGAATTTCACGCTGATATGCAAATTTGTATTTTTAGGTTTGACAATTGCGAATTAGTTTAAGACGGAAAAAGGTTTTCGAGAGAAAGATTCTGCGAAAGATTTACAGCCCTTTGCGCGTTGGATATGGCAATACAGACATAGTGCAGCGAATTAAAATTCAACGGCTAAGCTGGCTAGTTCATTTCGTTGGAATTGACAGAAACGCTCCCAACAGAGATAGAGGAAGGCCTCCTCTGCGTTGGAAAGACCAGGTGTTAAAGGACAATTCGCGTAGACAAGAAACGACTGGCGTGCTCTTTTGAACTCGACCAAATTTGCTTAGGCGTTATAGCGCCAATACAAGTTTTCGAAGGTAACATAACAACCAAAATTTGTTTTATTTGACAAAAGTGTTTTCGTTGTAATTTTAACATTTCGAAAAAAAGGTGTCGTTTTAATTACGACAATCTCGAAGGTATTATCAAGTAACTGTGTTTGACGAATTGATAATTTCCCTGCAGGGCATGCATGCAGTTGTAAGTATTTGCTTACAAAGTAAAGTAAATTTACATTTTTATCGAAAAAGTTTCATTGTACGCGTATTTAAACTTTTAGAAAAATAAAACATTACATACATAGATAGCTAAATATTCATATTTGCAGACATCTTAGAGTATGCGGGTGCTTGTGCTGTTACATATGGATGCATGTGTATATAGAATGGTACGGTGTATGGGCATATAAATACCATATAAGCGCGATAAATAACTAACAAAAACCAAAGTATCATTGAAACGAACAGCTTTCTAACTATTGAATTGATTCAGATATCATTAACTGGATGTATTGAAATTTTTTTTTGATGTGAAGCAATGGAGAAGATATGTTTGAAAATCCGTAAATATAGAACACCAACTAAATAAGTGCAAGTGCGGACGAAACCAAAATTTATATACCCGGCGCATGTTTTTAATAGCGGTTTTTTACCTTTCTACAACTTGCATCTTAAGTAAGGAAATTCTACCCGATTTCAAACATTTTCGATCATGAACTGAACCGAGTTTGGTAGAATTCGAGAAAGGCCTTACCGGGATAACCTTATATAGACATGAATGGGCAATGCCCTCCCCCCCACTCTTATTTCTAATTAAAAGGCTGCTATAAGAATTAGCTGGCATAAGATTATCTTCCTTAGTTATTTAAATCTCAGAGTTATTGTATTTCTGAAATATACCGTTATATGAAAAGTGGGCGTTGTTTATGCCTGATTCAAAAATTTTGTTTTGTGATACTGCGAAAATATGAACGGAGACTACTAGTACTTGTCGACAAAACGCCACGAGCTGATTACGAAATTAAGAACTCGGCTAATTTCAATGCCCGAGAGCTCCTCAGAACTAGGCCGGCAGGCTAAAACAAAGTGTTGCGATGATTGCAGCTAAAATTCCTAGTAATGTCGTATGAATACCAATTGCAGAGTAGTCCGTCAGAACTCTCAGCGCAAGGAACTCCCATGACCCCCTCCGATTCAACCTAGGCAAAAAATTCTCATCCAGTCATTGCTGAGCGGACATAAGGCCCATCCGTCCAGGAGATAACTTTCCATAGGGGGCCTTCCCTTGCCCAGTCATCAGGTATCCGGTTTCCCGTAATATCGCGCAAATGAAAACTAAAAAAGCTTACTGCTCTTTCTCCAGACACCCCGCTT
>NW_023458558.1:3303507-3305308 GCF_013731165.1 Rhagoletis pomonella
AATGAAAACTAAAAAAGCTTACTGCTCTTTCTCCAGACACCCCGCTTAATCCGCTCATCCTTTGAGGTTGTGAGCAAGCTACTGGGAAGTATTATGCATGGAACCAAAGGCCTCTAGAGTGTCCAGTTTTCCAGCTTGTAAACCCCCCGGTTAGCTTGAGCGTAATATCAGTTGGTGGGCAGACAGCTGAACTCTCAATATATATAAGATGAGGAAGAGAATTTTCGGCAAAGGTCACACCTAGGGACCTCCTCTACTGTGAAACGTAATCTTTTACTGGCCTGTAGCCTACTTAAAGAAACTGAAAGTGGTGAAGACAAAAATACAAGGTATGGTACCCAGCGACACTGGCTAACTTTTTGCAACAGTTACTCAATAAAGTTTCAACCTCGCCCTGAGGAGCACTAAAAAAATAACAAATTAAACATCCATGAGAACGACAATTAACCGTGACGCTGTTGAGAATATTGAGTTTAGCCTCACTTTTGATGATCTAAAGTATGGAATAAACTATTTATGAGGTGGGTTTTGTCGAAGGCTGAGGTATGCTCAGCCGATCCAGAATCCAGCGAAGGTCCCACTAACCCCCACCAAATAAAACACAATATTTTCGTGTATTTAATTCGACCACACAAACACATACGGCGCTATAACTGGAGTGCAGGCAACCTCATGTCCCAAGAGAGGGAAAGCGACAGAGACAGAGAGAGCGAGAGACTGATGACGTTCGTTTGTGGTCGGGTCGGAGTGTATGACGGTGAGTATTGACGGGTAAGCTGGTGAGTAACGGTGGGAGTGCTAGCAGCAACGACGGGGCGACTGGTGAGCAACGGTGAGGGCACTAGCAACACGACGGGTGATTCTCGGCAACGGCGAAGCAACTGGTGAGTAGCAGCGCATCGGGTGATTCTCTGTAATAGCGGAGCGTTACGGCACAGCGGGTTATCCTCTCGGATTCTGGAGCGGCTGACCGACGGATGACCCTCAGCGGTGCAGCGGGTGGCTTATAATCGCGGCGGATTGCCCGTACTGGTACTCAGCGGCTCGGCAAACGATGGAGCGAGGCAACCTAGTAAGACCTCCAGAGCGAAGGATTTCTTGAAGACTTGCCTGAAAGCGTTTGCCGACAGGGCTTATAAGCATTCATCAATATTTATGTAAATCTTAAAAATATGTATGTGATGTAACTTTTGGATTTGTCGGAGGAAATAACTTCAGTTTTGATGACTCTTTTGAAAGAGAAATTTCGTTGCTCCTTGCACTTCTTACCCCTTTTTCTCCGAACCGATTATCAGTCAAAATAAAACTAAAACCATGGTGAAATAATAACAAGGTGTTGTCAGTAGCGACGTGTTTGTTGTAATTTTGACAAGATCGGCATGCTTATTTTTGGTGCTGCCGATCTTAATTTTTTATAATGCTATAAGTTGGGAAATTGTATTTAAAATACTCCATTTTAGTATTTCATTTTATCGTGATTTTTAAAGAACTTGGTGTTTTCAGAACGATATTAATATTTAAAATTGCTGGATTTGTATAATTTTTGTCCTCAAAATATAAAATATAAAAGATATCGTAGTTATCAATGGAAAAAGACGTACACAAAAATCTTATGGAAAGGCGATTTTTTTATATTAAATATCTGTTGCAGCATTGCCATAATATCGAGCCAAAAGGACCTCTGATACACTAGAATAGAGCGGCAGCATGGTTAAATTACGACTTCGCTTATATTATCGATATTTATGGCCCGTAGTCATAGTCAAAATAAAGTCGACTTTAAAGTTAGTTGCAGCTTTTT
>NW_023458558.1:3305408-3332016 GCF_013731165.1 Rhagoletis pomonella
AATGAAAACTAAAAAAGCTTACTGCTCTTTCTCCAGACACCCCGCTTCATCCGCTCATCCTTTGAGGTTGTGGAGCAGCCAACTAAAGGCCTCTAGAGTGTCCAGTTTTCGAGCTTGTAAACCCCCCGGTTAGCTTGAGCGTAATATCAGTTGGTGGGCAGACAGCTGAACCCTCAAGATATATAAGATAAGGAAGAGAATTTTCGGCAAAGGTCACACCTGGGGACCTCCTCTACTGTGAAACGTAATCTTTTACTGGCCTACAGCCTACTTAAAGAAACTGAAAGTGGTGAAGACAAAAATACAAGGTATGGTACCCAGCGACACTGGCTAACTTTTTGCAACAGTTACTCAATAAAGTTTCAACCTCGCCCTGAGGAGCACTAAAAAAAAATTAAGCATCCATGAGAACGACAATTAATCGTGGTGCTGTTGAGAATATTGAGTTTAGCCTCACCATTAATGATCTAAAGTATTTAGCAGAAAATACCAGTTAGGCCTTTCGAGCTTGGTTCATTCCTCCTTTTATTTTATATAAAATGACACAACCTTGAATACCTTTTTGTACAGGTCCCTTAGGGCCAATTTAGATTAGCAATTTAAGTGTCAATTTATGATTAGAAAGCATCAATTATTAGGTAAATATTTAGGGTTAACTATATTTAAATGCTCACTGCCGGTTTCACGAGAGCAGAGGAAGTACACTCCATGTCACACGGCGCAGTGGTGTAATCAGTTCAACCGAAATATATTGGAATAAACTATTTATGAGGTGGGTTTTGTCGAAGGCTGAGGTATGTTCAGCCGATCCAGAATCCAACGAAGGTCCCACTAACCCCCACCAAATAAAACACAATATTTTCGTGTATTTAATTCGAGCACACAAACACATACGGCGCTATAACTAGAGTGCAGGCAACCTCATGTCCCAAGAGAGGGAGAGCGACAGAGAGAGAGGGAGAGCGACAGAGAGAGAGAGCGAGAGTCTGATGACGTTCGTTTTTTGTCGAGTGGTCGGATCGGAGGGTATGACTCACCGTATAGACGGGTAAGCTGGTGAGTAACGGTGGGAGTGCTAGCAGCACAGCGGGAGGCCCTCAGCAACGGTGGGGCGACTGGTGAGCAACGGTGAGGGCACTAGCAACACGACGGGTGATTCTCGGCAACGACGAAGCAACTGGTGAGCAGCAGCGCAGCGGGTGATTCTCCGTAATCCCCTCGGATTCTGGCACAGCGGGTCATCCTCTCGGATTCTGAAGCGGCGGATCGACGGATGACCCTCAGCGGTGCGGCGGGTGGCTTATAATTGCAGTGGATTGCCCGTACTGGTACTCAGCGGCTCGGCAAACGATGGAGCTAGGCAACCTAGTAAGACCTCCAGAGCGAAGGATTTCTTGAAGACTTGCCTGAAAGCGTTTGCCGACAGGGTTTATAAGCATTTGTACTCATAAAATTTCAAAAAGTATTCATCAATATTTATATAAATCTTAAAAATATGTATGTGATGTATTTTTTGGATTTGTCGAAGGAAATAACTTCAGTTTTGATGACTCTTTTGAAAGAGAAATTTCGTTGCTCCTTTTATTTCTTACCCCTTTTTCTCCGAACCGATTATCCATCCAAATAAAACTAGAACGAAGTTTTTCCGATGCCAAATAGAAAAATAGACAGATCGCTTCGTAAAACAAAGAGCAGCATACTTTCTGAAATGTCGTGGGGTGCTTAAAAACTTGTCAATGCTTATTTTGAATTCTTTGCCTCATGTCAATGTATACTCATATTCAAATTGTATGTACTTGTGCATACATACATACACACGTATGTTCATGAAAGATTTTTTTAGTAAGTACCCCCTTTTCTATTGCCGCGATTCAATCCATTTCGCATGCGAAATCACTCGTTAAACAAATTGATCTGAGCGCATTTCTATGAATGTCGCAGTTTCCGTTTTACATACAATAGATTGTTTCGAATTGGTGATTGATACACTTGTAGTAGGCTAGCGTCGATTTGTTGCACAGTGATTGAAAATAGATGAAAAGTGGAATTAAAACTAAGCAAGAAAGATAATAAATGTAGCTTTCTACAGCGCGAAAAGTAGTTGCCTATACTCCGCTATGTCAGAGTTTGGTATCCATGCAAAACTTATATTGGTTGTTTAGGTGGCGTTGGGATACAATACCAGCTCTGTCAGAAAACGAAGTTTCAGACAGGGTAGCTTTCTCTCGTGCAACCTTTTTAACTTGATGCTTGAAAAGAAAATATCCCCTGAAGCATAGAGAATCCCTGTAAGTATTTTAAATTTGTTATGGAGATTTATTCTATCAGTGCCGTAGTGACAAACAAAATTTTGGTTAATGGGAAAGAGATAGCCGGCATCTGCCATGTAATTTAAAAATCGCATGATGCACACCACTGGAAAAATTTAGCTACAGTAGTGAGCAGTGGTATTTTATCAAAGCCAAGTTACTGAATTTTAGTTGGAAATATATATTAAGAACCGCCGTGGCACCTGCCAAAGGGTTACAAGTTCACGCGGCGTATATCCAGAACCATTTTAAGGTAAACTTAGAGGGATTGAAATCTTTCATAAATATACTTAGCGTCCAGACGATATTTTATAATTTCACAGTTTTAAACGGCCTTGATACCTTAACTCGCTTAGAAAATATACAGCTATCACAAAGTGGGCACATAAATAAAATATAATATCTTTAAATTATTTTTCCTTATTTGCATAAAAAAGTGGGATGGAAACAGCTATAAGCTAGTGTTTATATGAAATTAGGAAAAATTTTAACAAAAGTGCATTATTTATAATTCAGGAACCAAGTCGGAGATTTGCACACAGTAAAGAGAGTTTGGAAATGCCAAAGTTTATTTGAAATTGTCTTTCATTTGTAAAAAAAGCTGGGCTTACTTAAAATTTGTTCAAAATATCTGCAATTTTCAAGTCCCTTTACTGTACCAAATAAATGGATTCAACTAATAACAATTAAGCTGTATAACATTTCGATATCTAATTATACTAATGTATGTATAAACGATTATTTTCAGAAAAACTTCCAAAAAATTCTACAGTCACTCCTTTGATTTCGAACCACTGTTCGCCATTGACATTCTTCTAACAAACAGAAATGAGATTGATGCTCGCAATGTCATTACACTTAAGCGCACGTATATACAATTGTTTTAACTACAACAGCAGGAACAACAAAAGCAGCGACCTCGCATCGGGATAATGGCAAAGAACTATAATATCAAATCGTGTCATGGTCGCCAATAAAAGGATACGCATCACCATTCGCATACTGATGTCACCCCAAGCGAAAACAGATACCCATACACACACACACACACACACACACACATCACACTCGAACAAAAGAAGCGAGAAAACGATGTATGCAACCTCAATAACAACAAAATAAATAAATCGGAAACGGTAACAGCAATAGCCGATACCAAAGCAACAATACCAAAGCAACAATAGCAATAATGACCGAGGCGGCAGTATAATAACAATAGCAGCGCAAGGCAACAAAGATACAATAACACAGTTGTTTGTGGCAGACAACAGCAGTGAAGGGCAACACAAAAAAGTGCGCGCGTGTAAGTGGGTGGAAGTGACGCGAATTTTACACTACAAACACTCATGATTTATGTTGTTATTTTTGTAGTTTTTTTTTTTTTGTATACATATAGTTGTCGCTTTTGTGCTTGTTGTTGTCATTATAGCGGCGAACATCAAAGCCACATCTTACTTTGTCGTTGCGGCGGATGTTACAAAAAAATTATATTTTACTTTATTTTTTATTTGTTCGTCGAGCGTAGAACTGATTGCAATGATTTGGCAATTTTTTACATTTTCGCTTACTTTTTTCGTTATTTTTCAGTGTTATGGTCGATTAAAATTCATATTAAGTGGTCGTCAGTGTAATCAAGTTTTTCTTATTGATATGCATAATTTTTGTTGGAAACAAAATTAATAACAGTTTCTCTTTTTTTCTTTCCAAATATCGATTTAAAATTGTTAAAAAACTAAATTTATTATTGCTCCATTATTTTCATATAGAGAAATAACTTTTTTCGTTTGATTTCGCCCCAAAAAAGGGCAAAAACAAACATAAAATTTACTTAGCATGCAAAATTGCGTTTGTTTTTGCTTTTGCACAAAAACGCACGTGCAGACGAATTCAGGCGCAATATGGCACACACAATTTTTACTGCTACTTCTTTAAAATTCAGCGCATTTTTCTTGCAAAAACTTAATTTTTGCTGGTATTAGGAGTAAAATTTTGTAAAAAATTTATATGGATTTATTCCAAAGTGTATAAAATGTATGTATACAAATTTATTAAATATCAATGTTGGCAATGATTGCCTAAACATTCATTGAAATTTGCATTTCTACATTTCCAAATGCCCAAAGCAACAGCACAGATGTATAGCATATTATTAATTTGTGCAATGAAATACGGTTTTATTTAAAGCTAGAATAAATTTACCATACCACGACTACTTCTAAAAATTCAATTTGATATTATTACATTCATACTTCATTTAAATGGCGGCAAAATTTGTTGGAGCAGTGCTCTTGATTTAATGCCTGGGGCAACATTTAAATTACAGATACATACATATGTAGATATTTTCTTTAGCTACCGTTTTTACATAAAAACCCACACAAAAAGTTTAAAGGAAATGTAAGATAAATATTTTGACTGTCGGAACTGAACAAAAAACAACGCGTGTAACCCATACTACCCATCACCGTGGGCCGAAAATCCGACTTTTTAGAATTTTGATTAGTAATAGCAAAAATATGGTCCGTTCTGCTCTAAAAACAATCTGCGCGAAAGATGATAATTTTTGGTCCATATCTTAGGCTCGCCCAAGCCCATCAAAGTTCAAGTGCAAAAAAAAAAAATTCTTAGCTTATTTCGATTCTCTACAAAAAAAGGCCCATATACCAAATTATGTAGGCCTAATAATTTCGAAAATACTTGCAATTTTAGTAAAAAAATTATTAATTAATTGTTTTTATTAATTTTTATTTTTTGAGCATATTGAACTTTGATGGACTTGGGTGAGCCTGGGATATTGACCAAAATATTCCAAATTTCACACAGATTTTTCTTAAAGCATTACCAATCAAAATTCTAAAAAGAGCGGATTTTCGGCCCACGCCACTGCCTATTACAATATGTTTTTTTAGTCTGTTTATTTTTACATAAATCGAAACATATTTTTAGGGTTTTAAAAGTTCTTGTGTACGTCTTTCAATACATCTCCTTATACCAACGTTTTGCAAAGGCGGGGAAGACACACAATACGCGTTCCACCGTCTCATCTTTTCAGTGCAGTAACTGCAAGTTAATACAGTTCCATCTTCTCAACCCTAACATTTAGTAATCCGTATGTTTACTGTTTACCTACATATTCTAGGGTAGAAATTTACCCCACTAATTTTCAAAGAAATTAAGAAATATTAGCAACTTTCGAATATCCGAAGAGATGTAATGCATCGCAGACGCATTTCTTCTTTTGGTCCTGTTTCGCGCTGTAACCGCCTAAGCGATATGGGTCGAGTTCAATAAGGCAAATGAGGCCAAGTTCTTCTTCACTTGGTCTTTCCATTGTAGTGGGGGCCCTCCCTTCCTCTGCTACCACCAGCGGGTTCTGAGTTCAGAACTGGAGCAACGTCGTCCATTTGAACGACATGGCCAAGCAAACGGAGCCGCTGAATTTTTCATCGTTCTATTTCTTGCGTAACTTGCCTTCGCCAAGGCCTAAAGACCCGTAAATATTCCGTAAATTTTTAACTCTGTACAAAAACTTGAAAAAATCTGCTAAGTAGCACGACGACAATTTTTTAGCATGAAGTATTTACAAACTTCTGATAATGTCACTAATTTTTTGCGGAATAAAATAAAAACACTTTGAGCAAAAAAAATATCAGCGCGTCCCTAGCATTCTAAAACACGGACTTTATTACAAGAAGTTAATGGGATACAAAACTGCATACATAGATATTTTCTATTATGAATAAAAAGTTTATTGTTGTGAGAATTTGTTGAATTTCTCTGCAAAGCTCGAAATGTGCATTTATAAAGAGTTAAAGAGTTATACATATTATTTGGATAGCTTTAAGCAAACATTTTAGGAATAAATAAAAAAAAGCTTGAATTCGATATCTGTTAAGTAAGTAAATTTCTTACTTTAAAATTTAGGTGGCAACTCTTTTTAAAAAAACGCTGGAAAGAATAGTACATATCTTGAGCGTATACGTATATATATAATAAATACAGATTTTTATTACATAGCATTACATTTATTACAGGGCAACCCTGCTCGAAAATATTTTCGGACCAAAGTTCTCAACGATATATTTCAGTTGATATCCATATTAAGCTGTTTTAGATAAATTATGTAGAATCGAAAAGAAGTGGCAACCCCAGAGATAAAATTTGTTTATAGGGAAAGCATTGTGTAAGAACCTTATCTTATTATCCAAGAATAGTAGTGCTTTACCTTTTTTTTCAAACAAAAATTCAATAAATGTGCGGTTAAAAATAGATGGCAACTCTATAAAAACCATTTTGAACTAGGGATTTGTAAAATAAATTCCATTTGATAACCATATTTTGAAGTTTTAATTAATTTGTAACTAATTTTGAATAAGTGGCCACCTAATACGATCCTTCTTGGATAAAAAAAAACCTATTCAGATAACCTTAAAATGCAAAACAATTTCTGCGTACAAAATTTCATTTAAATCATTAGGGCCGTTTTCGAGAACCCTATGGATACATATATATATATAAAAATTGCTCTTTTAATGTAATAAGACAGTTAACTTAATGAAAAACTTATCAACAATCAACAAAAAAAAGGAAAAATAGTCACAGCTGGTCTAGATATCGCTTCCCTATTTCTATACCATAGTCCGCCATTTTGAAATTGCCACCAGCTACATTGTTCAGTTTCAAGGACAGAGTCACCATCGAACCGGATCATCGTTGCCGCAAGAGAGTGAAGAGAAAAAAGTCTTGAAGTTTATTTCGTTATTCGATAAATCGTGAACTTGACTTGCTGGTTAAAATCCTGGAACAAAATGTTTCATTAAAAAAAAATTAATTTTGGGCGGAAAGATGTTCGCCCGGTCTGATATTTAATCAGAATTTTGAAATTTCAAAGTCCATTACAAAAAATCCTGACGTATATTGTAAATACATATATATTTACATTTTCCTAAATCAAGAAACTTTAAAATTAATGCATCAACATTTTTACTCTCCAAACACACACACATACACACACACACATGTCCAAATCAATGGAGCATTTAATTAGTTTAAGTAACTGTTAGGCATTCAAAACCAGCAACGGCGAACTCTACGCCACCAAAATACCATAAAAACAACTATAAAATATTTTTTATGAACCGAACAAAATAAACTTTCCAGTAAGTACCAAAAACAATGAGCAGAGGTTCTACACACAATTTTATAAAGCATCTGAGCTGGTGTATTTTAATGCGCAAAGGGGAAGACTAATTTTGAGTGTTGGTGGTAAGTGTGGGTGCGCTTTGGTGGCTTTTATTGTAAGCGAGACGAACAAGCAGCATCAGCACAACAAACAAAAAAAATAAAAAATACAACACTAACCACAAAAACCGCAAAACGAACTGAAAAATCGCTGGAAATGATGATTGCGGTGGCAGCGTTGATGCTTTGCTTCGGATGTTCGCTGCTTATTGAACGTTTGCGAGTGAGAGCGGTTGGGTGGGAAGCATTGTGAATATGTGGCTGGCGGTTGCCACTAAACGCAAAAACGAACACAACGTAAATAGATAATAAAAGCAAAAACTCTGTGAATGCCAAAGACAATGGGAATTGTGTTAACACACCCGGCTGAATTTGATGCAAAGTTCCATTGCGTCGAACAACAACAAAATCGCTGCTTACTCGACGCACTTCTGTCGGGTCGGCGGTTACGTATACGCCCCACAAATCATCATAAAAATCTAGCGTTTTCGAACAACTGTCATTAGTGTGTGGCACCAAAAATTAAATGCATAATGTTACGTTGTAAAATTGATGTACATATGCATATAAATGCTATAAATACATATGTACTTACTTATAAATTGATATACATATGTATGTACATATGTATGCACATACATACATAGTGGTGCGTCTCTTATAAGCTACCGGATGAAAGAGCGAAATGCGTAGGCGGCAAAAGTTGAATAAAAATAAGAGAAAAAATCAGCAAAGCGCATGTATCTCATTGCGTACGTATGTATGTAAGTAATACGTGTGCATGTGTAAGGGCGTACCGAGGCGTAAGCGTATGTGAACGTCTGCTTCCGTGCTGTTACCGCTTGTTTGTTTGTCGCTGCGCTGGTTTCCGTTAAGGCTGCACAACCGACAGTATTACACCGCCACTTTAACCCGACACTTGCACACATACCTACAATTATTTTCAACAGTTATAGAAACCTAAATGTACACATACATATCTACCTATGGATGTACAAATAACACTAGAAGTACAACAAGCATGTCAATCACTGTACAGCACTACTGTAAAGAGCTTTCAGTTTTGTTGCATAGAAATATTTCCCACTTTACTTTGCCTGTTTGTTTTTTGTAGTTTGGTTCCTTTTAGGCTCTTGCCCCCCAACTAACTTTTTGTGTGGGTTTCATTACTCAGAGCTCCAACAATAATGCTGGGCGTTTGTTGCGCCCCACAGTTAGTTGGTAGCTGCCAGCTGGCAGTGACGCCCACACATTCAAGCAACATACTATTATCTACTACTGTATATAGTGGTGAGTGGCAAGTGGTACACGTTTTCTGTTGTGGTGGTAGACGCTGGCATCGTTGTAATGATAATTTTGATGGCGTGTCATTTTTTGAATGCGCGTCGCTGGGGAGCTTTCAACACGAGGGCAATGGGACAATGGTAGTGCTAATAAGGGCACTGACATTTCTATAGATTTTACATTGGCGTTGAAACAAAATGTGTGTACGTATTAGTGTAATTAAATACGTATTTAGTATGTATGTGTACATTTAAGGTTATATAATTTAGTTGTTTAAAGTAAGTACTGGCAGGTGTTTAAAATTTTTACAAGAAAAATTTCACATTTGATTCAAAATTGTAAACAAAATGATGCTAGCAAAATATTTACCTATGGTTAGAAAATAAATGAATTTCTTTTCCAACTGTATTATTTTTCACAAGCAACTGAGAAAATATTTTACTTTCAGTCAAAATTTTCAAAGAACGAGTTATTTTTTTACAACACCCACCAATGGCAGATGATTCTGGTGGTAGTGGTCACTTTTAACCAGGGATTGAAAATAAGAGTTATTTTTTTTTATATCCGAAATAAAAGTCTGATGTTAAGTCTGACTTTCAAGTGTTATACAAGGCCAGCATTAATATCACCGATGACAATTAAGTCTTAGGTGAATTTTTATATCAGAAGCCGACTTTTGTGAAAAGTGCAGATGGAGCGTATTGAATATAAGCTCTCCTGAAAAGTGATATTTTGATTTCTCTTCATTAGTCGCCTTCTTTTCACCGTCGTCCGAAAATCTTCATCCTCGTTCATCCTTTTTAATAAAAAAAAAAAGAAATAAATTACTGGTAGCCAAATAGGCAAAGCAGGGAGAATTTTTAATTTACGTGAGTCCCATTGGGAACTCTTTTGTAGTCCGATGTATGGTTGTATAATTTGTCTTTCAGAACATATCTTCACGCGCCAAGTTACCGCGTCTCTTTTGTAGAGCTGCCTCACGTGCCCAAGTAAACTGTCCTAGTATCGGCGGTTATTTTTAGTAGTCGGTTTTCGAAACCGACTTTTCACTTAGAATTTGTTTTGTGGTCTTTCTACTGCTACTGCTACTGACGAATTTAGGTTTAATGGACGATTCAATTTCGATTGCAAGTTTCGCCCAAATTACTCCGACATAATTCGAAAAAAAGCTTTGCAACTCTGCAATCATCGCTGCATGTCGGTGGAGGCGATTTCCACAGTACCAAACGTGCACTAATTTTTTTCATATCTGGTAAATAAATCAGGGGTTTGATACTTATACACCTTAGAACTTATCAGCCGCCTCTTGTATTTATGTATGTAAATTCTAGCAGTGGAAAGTGTCAATCAGCACAATTCTGAAGCGAATACACACGCAGTAGTAGCAACTGTATAATTTGCAATTGTCTGCACTCTCAAGTTGGAAAGTTTAGTGTGTGCTTAAAATGTTAAACATTATGACTCCATTGGCGGCCAGTTTTCTATAAGATACGTTGTTGTTGATGTCGCTAAAGTACTCTTGTTCATAATTACCATCACTTTCCATTACCATCGCTTTCCATTGCCCTAACTTTTGTTACTCATTTCTGTAGTCCAGACGCTGACGTCTATTGTTGAAGCTTATCGTCTTTCTTCTACCACAGACGTTCACCCGCGTAATGGTGCGGCGGACATTTGAATGGGGTTTTACTGTATACCTACATACATACATATTTGTCGATACCTTGCAGGAAGTAGTCACACTGTCGAATACATACTCTAATTGATAAACAAAAGAAAATTAGTCTATGCTTTGTATTATATTCTAGGACGTTGCCATTTTATTATACCAGAGTCTAATGTAGAAAAGATAAAGACGAGAAACTAGTTTATTTGCAATAAATTAGTAGTAGTCTCGTTCAAGGCTAGTAGCCTTCGCTGCAGGGTACAGCGAATATGTATACTCATGAGGAGGGTTTGAACAATAAATACTATCGATATTGAGTAAGCATCGATACTGAGGGTATAAAAATGAGCACTTTAATACTCGATACCTTATTTGGCGATTTTACTCGATACGTTGCAAAGTACTCGTAGTATCGAAAACTTAAAAAAAACACACCTTTTAAATTTTTACTTCCATTGGCAACCCAATTTTCTTTGCTTATATGGATTACTATCATTAAATTTTGTCCATCACATAAAATAAACTAAAATTTCGTGTAGTCTGTTGCATAACATAAACCAAATAAGTTAAAGTTTAATGGCCTTATTCATAAAAAACAAAGTAGGTTTAAAGATTTTTCAGTTTATTAAATTTTTTATTTTTTATGAGTAAGGCCATTAAACTTTACGCAAAGTTCACGAAAATGCAGAATTTTTAGAAACCTTTTGGGTATGCAGTTTAGTAACCTATTCAACTTTACGTGGAGCCTACTACCGCTCACTTTTCATTGAAACTTGCACATTATTATACTTAAATTGAATAGGCTACAAAAATGCATACCCAAATAGTTTACAAAAATTCTTAATAAAATTTGGAATTCGTGAAAGTATATACATATATATATATATACTGCCGGAACAAAGTATTGGCACAGTAAACTTTTCACAATATATGCAAAAATGTCTATTCTAATATTTTTCCGCCAATTTTGTATAAAAATATAATTCCTAAACTTTGTACAAAACTCGCGAAAAATCAAAAAATTTTTATCAAAATTTTCAACTTTTTAATCAGATTTTTTAGAATTTTTTTTAATAAGCGGTGTTACAGCCCATTAAATTCTAGTATAAAAATGGAAGTTTGGAGTTAGTCAAAAATCCCGTTGATTTTTGAGATTTTTTTTTTAAGGTGTTTTGCATTTTTTCCATATAAAGTATTTTCGAAAAAAAAAACTTTTAATGGAAGAGACTGCGTGAAAAAAAAAACTGCCAAAAATCAAAGGGAATCCTTAGCTACTTAAAACTTGCACTTTATAAAATAATAAAAAATATATTGGGCTACAAATCTGCATACTCAAAGAAATTTTAAAAATTCTGTTTAAGAAGTTGAAAATTTTCATGAAAATTTGCTGAATATTCGCGAGTTTTGCACAAAGCTTAGGAATTGTGTTTTTATGTTGTTTGTTGTAGAATGAGCCATATTTTTATACGAAATTAGCGGGAAAATATTAGAATCAAAATTGTTGCATATATTGTGGAAATTTTAGAGTATCGATACCATGAGCTCGATGCCAGAATGAGTACTCAGTATCGATACCAAAGTCTGAAAATTTTTCCTTATACACATGACGCTGCAGTCCTTGGTAATCCATGTAGAATTATCAAAAGTTCTACACATTTATTTACACATATGTAAATAAATACATACAGATGTATATTTTTTTTGTATATACCTATGTACTTAATTTTTAAACCACACTTATTCCATTTCTGGGAGATAAAAAGTTCTGTGTAAAACTGCGTTGCATTCATTTTCACAGCTTAAAACGAACAAACAAAGGACTGTTATTTACTCTGTTGAAAGAGTGAAAATACTTTCTTTACCTTATATAAAGTTATAACAGTATATAAGCAATGCACAAAGTTGTTTAGAGACTCTTTTCTAACGGCAAAAATAAGCGTAATATACTGTACAGCAAAACAAAATCGTTTCCATAATAAAGATATTCCGACAAGAGACCCTGTAGAAGGGACCAACAACAATTGGGTTGTTCACACTTGCCTGGGTATCAGGTTACTAGCAAACAAATCAAGAGAAAATTGATCAGCACTCAAAAGATTAAAAAAATTTGTTTTTGTGAAATTAAGTTTATTTTTGTATAAATATGTCCAACGCTTTATTATATTTCCTATATATGGAAATGAAGTTGTTATATAAAATTAAGAAAAATTATTGTTTTAATTAATTTGCGTTGCACTGCAGTAAGTAATAAGTGTAAGTGATAATTTAATTTACTTTGATGTCGATGTTTTTGTTTTTTTTTTGTGGTTTTTTTTCTAATTCGTTTTTGAAGTGAAACTTCTTTAGCGGCGGTTGGTTGGGAGTAAACTGGCAAATCAAACGGAAATTGCAACGGAAGTGGTTTGGGGCTGAAACTAGTGCTTCTTGAGTGTATGCACATGGTATTGATTTAAAAAAAACTTGCTAATAAAGGGTTAAAGAATAACACTTGGAAAAAGACCAATACAAGAATGAAAGTAAAGATGAGTACGTGCATCGATAAAGAAAAGGATAAAAGCAAAGGTAAAAAAAACAAAGATGCATAAAGATAAAGGCAAAAATGAGGATCAAAGTAAATTTATTTATATAAGGGCAAAGGTGAAGGGGAATATGTAGAAGAAGAAAATGATAAACACTAAAGTAAAAACAAAGATAAATATAAAAAAAGATGAGGATGAGGATACCGATAACAGTGAAGATGAAGATAGAGGAAGACAAATTAAAATAAAGGTAATTTTAGAGAAAAGGATATAGATCGAAACACAGAGACTCAATCTGTGAACTATTTGGGGATTTTAGAGATTTTCGGGATTCTCGAGACTTATTGATAAAATAATCGATATTTTTATCGGTTTTGTTAGCGATATTTGTATCGATATAGTTGAAAATTTTATCTTTATTGTTTTCGATTTTGCTATTGATATCTTCGGAACCCATCGATATAAAAATCGATATTTTGAACGATTTTATTATCGATATAGTGTTTATTATCGGTATTGCTATAGATCTTGTTATCGATGTTTTTTTTTAGAATTTGTTTTCTATTTTGTTATCAATACTGTTGACGATAATTTATAGATTTTGTTATTGATTATTTATCGAACTTGTTATCGATTATATTTAGATTTTGTTACAGATTATTTATCGATTTTGTTAGGGATATATTTGTCGATTTTTCAATCCATTTATCAATCCATTATACACCAAGCAAACCTTATACTGCGTTAGAACATTCCAAAAATTGTCTTCAGCAAGCCGGCTGGAGTTCAACATTTTCCATTAATAAACAAAAAAGTGTGTTATACACTCTCTAGAAGGAAAAGTGAAAAGAAGAGAAAAAATACTTGCAAGGAAAATGCGGCTCTCGATGCCCTGATGATGGAAAACGATTAAACAAGCTCACAAAAGAAATAAACGAGATCCTCAGTTACAAACGGAGTTCCCTAGTAATATTCATGCATCTGTAACTATCAAATAATCCCTCTCGAAAGCTGCGAGCTGGAATCTTCAAGAAAAAAGGAAAACAACGAATTGGCAAAAGGTGATTTAGGAAAAGTTTACACATTTGCGAGCTATCTACAAACGGTATAAAGCAGCAATTGATAAGTTAAGCCTGAAAAAGGTTCCCCGCTATGATCTCAGTACCAGTCAATTGCTGAAGAAATTACCTAAAGACCCGCTTTACTATTTTGACTTACTTGCTTAATGCGGAAAAAGTGCTGATAAAATATAATCCTATTGACGCTTTAGCTTACTATGCGCAATTTCCAAAATCATGGAAATTATAATTCTTAGAAACATACTTTCAATCACAGAATCATCAATTTCAGGAATAAACACAGCATAATTAAACAAGTCCACAAGCCTGTAGAACAGATTTACTCTGCCTTCGATAAAAAAAAAATATTGTACTGCTACCTTCTTCCATATTTCGCAAGCTTTCGTCCTATCATATAAATCCTTACTTTTTCGGCAAACAGCGCATAACACAGCTCAAACTTTATGAAAACTTCATGACTGCTTAGCAGGCGTACCCCAATGAATCGTTATGGGCCCAATCTAATATTTACCCTACACATATGACCTATTTCAGAAAGAATCTCTAGCAGCACATTTGCTGAAGATGCAGCACATTCATCAGTGGATACTGACCCTAATTTGGCTTCACTCAAACTGCAGGGAGTCTTAAGTAAGATAGCTATCTGATTAAAACATTGCCGAATAAGGTTCAATGAGTGTAAATCAATTCAGGTGGCATTTATTGGACTGCGTTGCCAAGAGGTGGGTATTCCATGAAGGCGCCATGCAATAAGGCCCTAGGGAATAATGCCATGTTGCGCGATTTCACTTCACATTGACAAATAAGGCCATCTTTTTGCGGATGGTCTTATTTATCACAGTAAAAGTGATATAAAGCCATTATGGCGTTATTGCTCGTTTGATAATTTTTTTGTGGAAGCGCAAACAAAATATTTCAATTTGACATTCTAAGCCGTGAAGCAAAACATATCTCTACACAAAATCAGCTGATATAGTAACACCATCCTATATATAGTCTGTTCCTCTGAACTTCGGACTTAAACCCGTGGAACTGTCGAACTACAATTTTACTCTCTTAAGTGAGAGTAAAACTAGAACAGATGCAGAAGTGTACGGGAACGCAAAAAGCACTATTTCCTGCAAAACGTCAGTCGGTTTGTTTACATGCCATTGGTATAATACTGATTTGGCTTAAAGATCACTAACTAATTATTAAAATCTATACAATTAGCAATAATTACGTACGTATTAAAATATTAATTAATTAATTAATTAATTAATTAATTAAATTAATTAATATAACAAAGTATTCAAATTCAAAAGTCTTTGCTTTCATCGCGTTCTGTTTTTGTTTACAGATGCAACCCTGCTCATCATTTGACACTTTTCATAAACTTGCAGGAAGAAAACTCCGGACCTGTAACTTCTGACTAGGAACAGTTGATCTGTTACTCTCTTAAAAGTGTTCCCACTTACAGGTTTTATGTCTATAGGAACGACTTCCTGTAAGTTCTGGCTAAATCCTGTAAACCGGGCTGCTATTGGAACGCACTAATAATTTCGCCATGAATAGACCCATACAACTTTTCAAATATTCACTAATTTTAAAAATGTCTTTCAGTTATATCTGCGTTAAAAAGCGTTTTAAAATCGCAGCAATTCGTATGAAAAAGTTCTCTTGACGAAGTTTTAATTTTAAAAGGGTTTGTTTCACCAAGTTGACAGCTCCAGAAGGACACTAATGGTAAAGCGATTTGTATGAAATTTTCCTCTTTTGTAAGCTGCTAGAATTTTTGGTATACCTTAAGAAAATATCAAATGTTGTTAAAATATATTCCTGTTATAAAAAGTCCCCATTCTCGCATTGTGGCTTAAATCACTCCCCTTTTCCTATAGCGGCCAAAAACGGTTGTTGATATCCCCTACAATTCTATATCCATAAATGTAAATTTAAAAACATAAAATTCTTACAAGCTAACCCACAAATATTTTAATGGTTCGCTATCAATAAGTATCTAAGCTGAATATATGTATCTACATATGTATATGTAAGCAAATGATTACGTAAATCATCGACCTGTATAACGCTTTTAAATTGCCAGCAATCTCGCTATAGTAGCCAAATGTACATAAATGCCAAATGGGTTTTGTCTGTTAACCACACATTTAACCATTTTTATTTATGTTTAATATTTTTCATGTCCTTCACAACCATTTCCGTTGTTCGGTGCGCATATTTGCAAACCTTAAAACCACCACACATATTTACTTGTAAACATTTTCGAATTCCCAAGTGGGTCGCAAATATTTACGCTTTCCATCTCGCCTGTCTCACTTATCCCCCAATTTCCGCCGAAGCAAATATCTTATGAAGTGTTTATTTAAATATTTTGTAAATATTTCATTCGCGAACATTTATTTTGTACGTAATTTTTCACACACTTCTGTCAGTGAAAGCAGCCACACTTCCATACAACCATACAACGAATAAAAAATAAAATAGCCATTCAAGTTTACAACTGCAGCAGCTGTGCCGAATTCTGTGAACTGACGTTAGCATTGGTGGCGCCAGTAACACCTACGCCAAAGGTACACAAACAAGCGCATTCCATTGAATGTGATGTAAACACATGCACATACATACAAATATACAAATTACATACATACTGGTTTGTGCGACTCTGTTCACAAGTAAGAGGCAACAAGGTCGTTCAAACGCCACAGCTTTAAATAGCTCTATGTCGTTCGATTTTCATATCTGCACGCCTGTTTGTGTGTGTGTGTGTGGGATGGCAAAATTGTAAATTTGTGGAGATGCGCCAATTTCAACGCCCTCAACTAAAAAATAAAAATAAAAAATACTGTGCTACATCCAAACCTCCATTCAACTAGCATTTACATCAGCTGGTCCGTCATTTCGAGTGTCTGTCCGATACTCGTACGTCGCACTTGCGGAGCAGGGTAGCGCTCCTGGCGCGGGCAGTATGTTTTTGTGTGCAGCTCCTTCGGAAGAGTGCATAAAAATTTTACATACCACATAAATTTTTTACGTTCATACCCATACATATATGCGTATGATGCTAAGGGAAAGGGAAGTGCTGGAAAAAATTTAAACTCTGCATGCCGCATATGAATACGCCTGAACGACGACCTATGCCTGTGCACCCCCCCCCCACACGCACTTACGTATTTATCCCATAACTGTGCAGATTTATAGCTACAACAGCAAGTCGGCTGCTCCTCTCTCCATTGCTTCAGTCCTTTTGACAAGCAAAATATGCATTCAAATTAAGGAAAGACGTAATATTTTTGCAATATAAATGAAAATGTATTCATTGCCATTTTTCGCTTAAATTGGTTGAGGAGTGCCGGTAACACCAGGTGTTATTATAATTGGGGCTTGGTGGGGTACTGATTGATGGGAGATAACTGTCAACGATATAAAACTCAACCTTAGAATATTATTTGAGATTAGTTTTTTAGAGGGCAACATAAGTATACGGATGCCATTAAAGCGACCAAAACCACTGGGTCAAGTACGGTTTTCCTAACTTCAAAATTGTCTATACCAGTAAGAGAGCATTTCAGACCTTATCCCTAGAATCGTAAGACAGGTAAAACTGTATTCGTAATATACGTAAATTCTATGTATTACGCCGCGAATAATTTTATTGTTATTTTTTTGTTAGCTTTGTTGTACTGTTTTTTTCAGAGTTTAGGGGCCAATTTCCTGCAAAATTTATTGTAGTAGGATATTTCTGTGTGATTATATTTACATTTCGTCTCATCTTCCACCTTTGCTACAGAGAATATCGCAAAAGAAAAAAACTGAGTACGAAATTATCTTGCAAATATAACAAAATCTTAATTATATTTGAATTTTTTTTTTCAACTCAATATAACGGGTTGCTCGTATGATTAAAGTTACGTGTTCGATTTTTTAAACACTGGGCACGACTCAGGGTTGTAAAATCTACTGTAATGAACATATAATTAGTTATCATGTTGAAGGTGGCACAGGCTCAGTGGCAAAATTTCAGTATCCATATCTCGATATGATTATTTTAATAATTTTTTCGCGTCCTACTACGTATGCGCCTTTTATCAGGAAAATTACATGTGCAACAGTCACCTTTTTAGCAAAAAATTTAAAACAGAAAGACAATTGGCAATGGGGGTATTGTGATTTTAAATTTGATCTCAACAAGATAGTAGATCTGTTGCTATTTGTGTCCGGTAAACATGCTTTGCATAATTTATACGTACCACACCTCGCATAAAGGACCTCATAATGTCCTCCGTGAGGACTATTTACTGCTAACCTGGCTCAAAATTAAATTTCGAATCGGCCGTGTTTCGGCTGTTCGTTTGTTAGATAGTTAATTTTCCGGGTGTACTAGAACAAGAGACACCGAGACCTAAAATATCTTCTGTATCGCTTTAAAGGAGTCAATAAACCAATATGGCCAAGATTCCTTCGGCTTCCCTTATGAATCTTAAAAGGACCTTGGTAGACGAATTCCTAATAGCAGAGGGTTCGACCACCGAAGATTTAAAATAAATCAGTCAGAGAATATGCTCCGAAGTTTCAGCAACCTCGAGGCACAGCCGGCATTCCGACTCTGTGATCGTACCTATTCGGTGCAAGTGGGTTGTGACCAGTCAGACACCCAGAGAGTAGCCTGATGTCATTCCTATTTAGTAGGACAATGTCGTTCCTATTAACAGGGTAACCGAAGAGTTTGGCCTGGCTAAGGCCCCAACCGCTCCACAGTACTTACTGCGGTCCGAGTGTACCCACTCAGTAATTATGGCTCTCGAAGAGGAGCAACTGAGACCACAGAATGGTCCAGGTCCCGAAAAGGCAGTTAGCGTTCATTCACGTGCCAACTCGTCAGCGATCTCATTACCTTCAATTCCGCAATGGCCTGGTACCTAGCACAGTGTTGCAAGGGTAGCAATAGTATTTTTCCTTTCGGTTCTGTATCCGGCAACCTTTTGATTTCGTGTCAACTTTTTGGAACTTTGGCCGCTATCTACCAAGCTTCCTGAAAAGAGCAGGAGGAGGGCACAATGAAGGCAGTCTTGAATCATTAGAACATCTAATGGGTGCCCACTATCAAGTCAATCCTGTAGCAGTAACCGCAATCGCTAAGAAGCGAGGCTATCCAGTCAATAAATCGTTATAGTAGCGTGGGATACACCATTCTTTCAACCGTATAAATCTACAGGTCCGTGCGCAATCACAGCAGCTATACTCCAAAGAACTATTTGGTGATACACTTCCCAGAAAATTACTTAGCAACGACAAGTGGGCTAATAGAGGGTATACTGGGTGACATCTCCAGGTGGTCTAAACAGAACGGGTTGTAGGTTGGCGCAGGGAAAATATTATATACACGCCCTCCTAACCAAAATTGTTAGCTAACAATCTACAAACCAAGTCCACACCGTAGTTATATGTATACCATGGTAAGCCATGGCGATGGGTGAAATTGGTTGCCATTCCTATTTTCAAACTCTCAGTCCTTATAAGTTCGTACATATCATCATTTTCCGAGACCTCCAGCAGTGCTCAACGGTTGGACAAAGTTATTGGGAGTACTGGATAAGAACTTTATTACAATATTAAGACAATATTTATATAGAATGAGTGAAGGCAGCCTTTCTGTATATGAAAGGCGCCTTCAAAATGCTAACCTGCCGCAGAATTATATTCATACGTTGCATATTTTCTGCACCGATAATATATTGAGCAGAAGAAGCGTAAAGCGTTCACTGGCAAATGGGCAGAAAGGTATGGTATGCGCTTTAAGTCCTTTGAAACTCAAGCACATTTGTTCTCGAAGCGGTATAAGACAGACACTTTTCTAACTCCATCACTCTATGTTTCCAAGAATCGAGACTTTTGGCGATCAAAATTAGCGATACCGATTTTCCGAATCCCACTACACATTTCGATATTCAAAGATTCCTCAAAGGTAGACCTTGAAATAGTCTGGCGTCTTTTTATAGATCCTCTCTTTAAGAGGTACCTTTTGACTCGCAGATTTTCCAGGTTTAGATATATGTAATTTGTAAGCCGTAAAAAAATAGGTAATAATGATCCACCATGGCTACACTGAAACTCGCCTTCATTGAGGACAGTCAACGCGCTATCACGGCTCTTGGGTCAGTATTGTGGGAAACATGGCCTTCCTTGAAGTTCTTGCATTCACGAGTTAAGGATAAAGCCCGGGCAGCTATCGACAGCAGTTTGAAACATACATACACATGTGTGTAGTTTATAGGCAACCATTTACGAATGTTTTAATGACAAAGACTACAGATTTTTGTCAATTGTTTTCATACTCTTAGCTCAAAAATTTTCAGCCACACCTAGTACAGCACTTTCTGACATTGACGTAGCAAATAAATTTTCGCCGATAAAAAATTGTCTTTGCAGAACTCATTCATATTATTAATCTGTGGTTGTAAACGGTAATTGTGCGCTTACTAAATATAATTACTCATACGACTTGCTCATCAATCTGCTTACTCGCTTAAGCACACACTAAGTTATGTAAGTAAACTGTTTTCTTTTCCGCGCATACCTTTGCTATCTTAAGTAATTCCTTAACTTTAGTAATCAACAAGAAAGTACGAGTATTCTACATACAGTTTTATAATATTTTGCTGGTGTTCCTCACTTACATACATACACATGAATACCCTTCAATATGCACATATGCAGCTGCATACGAGTTTATTGAGTTGCTGCTTATATGTATGTATGTATGTGGGTACGAAAGTACGCAAGAAAGCTGCCTGAAAACTCTGAGAAGTTCAGCGAACATTGCTATAACTACAATGTATGTAAATGCATGCGAATATTTCTGTTCTTTCTTCATTTGCGCAATAATTAAAGGCATTCTCAGGGGCGTTCGGGCGGTTGCATCGAGGAAACGAAGAAGTGTTCAAGTATGGCTATACATAAAAGGGAAAGCAACAACTCTTTAGAGTTCTGCAGCTACTGGGTTCCTTTGACAACACAACTTATTATTCAACTGGTTAGTTATGTATATATACTTTAATAAAAATAAAAACACTTGTAGTCACTTGATTAAGTCTAGTTACATATTGACTAGTTTTGGCAATTTTTCTTTAGTTTATTTAATGCTTATATTTTTTTATTAAGGCTAGCACCTAAACAGCACCACATAAATCCACATCTCAAGCATCCTAAACAAATTATGATAATTCAACAAACTTTAAAATTTGCAGCCACAAATTTTAAAATTTTTATTCAGTATTTTGGGTACGCGGTTTTAAGCTCATTAAATTTTAATAGGTTAAAGTGAAAATCGGTGTTGTGCATTTTCTTCCACATGAAATATGCTCGACAATTTCGTTTTTATGGGAGAAAATGCCTAGCACCAACAGCAAAATAAAAAAATTATTAAAAATCAACACAATTTTCTATCGTCTTGAGATTTTCACTTTAATTTAATGAGCTACAAGCCTGCATACCCAAGACTTTTCAAAAAATTTATATAAAAAGTTAAAAATTTTGGGGTGCAAATGTGAAAGTTTGTTGAATTTTCATAACTTTTGTGCGCAGTTTGAAATGTTGATTAAAGTGGCGCTGGTTAGGTAAAGGGCTTAACTTTTATAAAAAACAATTTAAACATTAAACAAGTAAAATCAAAATAGCCGAAATTTTAGTCAAAATATCACCTGACTTAATCAGCTGACCACAAGTGTATACATAAATATACCATAAATATTATTAGATATATCTACCCAAAAAGTTATCTAATAACTCCGTACCATCCTTGTAGATTAAGTCACATACTGACGCATGTCACGACCATGGTAAAAAAGGGGTAAAAAATATAAAATCAACTAACAACCGCTAACACTTTTCATCTAAAAGTGATTTAGATAAAATACTGATGAAAAGGATAAGTTCTTGCGCTGCAAGCGTCTAAAGTAAACATAGACTGCCTTACGTTCACTGCTTCACTTTGTTGATTTAAGCAATAAAAAAAAATTATTCAAAATTTAATAAATCAACTCAATCCATAACAAGAGCCCGTTTACACAAAGGATAAGAAATACTACCAATAAAAAATCTTCCTTCATTGAGCATGAAAGCGAAAGTCACTAAAAATAAATTTTGTACACAGAAAATAAAAAATTTATAAAGAATGAAATAAGCTAAAAACGTGTGAAAATAAAACCGTAAGACAAGAATATCAACGCGGTGAGAATATGTATGTCTAGTCAATTCATCAAAAATTGCGAATATTTGATTTCCTGGCAGCAGCCACCACAAACACAACGCCACCGGTGTAGCTGATTTGGGCAGAAAACAACGGTAAAAGCCGCAAGCAAACAAATGGCGAAATATGCAAAGTGAAGACATACAAAAGGCAAAAAGCAAGGATGCCAACGGCATAGAAGAGAAAACGTGGTGAGGGTGTAACAAAATATATTGTGCGAAGAATAGACTGCCGCTGCAGCTGTAACAAAAGAAAGCGAGCATTCAAAACAGGTGTACGTCGAAGAACGTGTTCCTATTAATGTGCAACTGTGTTCGCTGCCAATTCGTCTGTTGGCTTGTACGCCCACACCGTCGGCCTTTTGAAGTAAGAGTTTGAGAAGAATACAATGAAAAAATATTACAATCTTTTTGTATTCCTGTACATATGTATGTATGTATGTATGTATGTATACTGTGTTGAGTAGCACAAAAATTGCCAACTCGACACGTTCGCTGCTTGGCTTGCGTCTCAAATAGGCTACTAAAGCGTTTCATTTTATTTAGGTCTTATTTATACAGTGCTTTCCATTCACTTTCCCTTGCGGCACAGCCAAAAACTGCTTTACGGTTTCAAATTTCAAATAACAAATATTGTCGTTATATCTGTGGCATTATTTGTATTGACGCGCGCAGGGAAACGAATGTGGGTGTTTATGTGAGTATTCATCTGTTTGATGTTATTTGTTTACTGGCAACGTTAAAGGCTTCCAACCGCTGCCTGATGCGCTGACAAGCACTGACTGACGACACGAATGCCGCCTTAGGTACGATTTGATGGGCTTTATTTTTTTTTATTGGCTTCAACTTACTTTGCCACTTACACACAGTCCCGAAAAATGGAAAGGTAAAATGAAAAATTTGCTCACTCACTAAATGCGTTGACGTTTCGATATTGGTCAGAAGGGAATTTTTATGTTTCATGTTTCTTCAGTATGATTGGGCTATTTTAGAGATTTTTTTTTACTTACTGTTGTTTTAAGTAAAACTTTAGTTCTAAACCAATTAATTTTGATTTTTTTCATGAAAATTACTAGAGTTAACTTAGTGTTTAGGAGTATTTTTAAGTTTAATTTTAGTTTAATTAATTTTTCACTTTTTAAAAAATTATTAAAAATTCTAAAATATGCATTTCATCCATAAAAAAAACTCGATGTTCCAAAAAATGATGTATTTTAATTTAACATACCTAGTTTTTTGAAAAATATTTATAATTTGGAACTCCAAATTTTCAATACCTTCATTTAATATCCACTATGTTATCAGCTTATTGTCAATATTATTATACGCAATGTTTTAAAATTTAAACTGACAAGTTTAGTAATCTGATCTTTATGTCTTCATAATAGCAGGATGCAAATATCAGCTCCGTCAGAATTGGGAAATAATTCTCGGATCCGTTTGCTACCAAAGGGGGTTTCAGACAAGGCGACTAAGTTTCATTTGATTTCTTTAATATTTTCCGCCTTTTCCAAGTTGGATAAGGAAGCAAAGCGATTGAGTCGGTTGAGTATTTGAGAGAAAAATTTTGCATAAGATTTATGGCCCTTTATACATTAGCGACGGCGAGTACCGAAGACGATGGCATGGCTTGGCCATGTGGTTCGAATGGACACTGACGTTCCAGCTGTGAAAGTGTTCAATTCGGAAGAGGTCGGCCCACATTACGATGGAAAGATCAAGAGGAGAAGGACTTGGCTTCAATTGGCATTGCCAACTGGCGTCAACACTGCGAGCATTTATTGATGTAAGCTATAAAAATTACCTGCAAAATATCGAATTCTGCATATTGTTGAATATTCAATATCGTTTGGCGTAGACTGCAGTAAGCAACAAAATATGTATGCCAGACATATTTCCACGATAGTGTTTTGTATTTTCCCCCCACCAACAAAGTCAGTGCCAAGATAATTCACAATTTTGCTTTATTTGGCTTCGCTACTGCCGTTAGAGCACTTAAAGATAAAGCAAAGAAAAATAGATGAATCGCCTTGAATTGTACATCTGGAACAAGTATGTTTCAAAGGGTGCAATTCCTTGCTTTCTTAGGGGCAATCTCCGATTATGAGAAAATTTTCAAAAATATGTAAGGTTAATCCTTACTTTCGCCAGACGACGCGAGACGATGTGATAATTCTTTGAGCTTTTTATCGCCTAAACATACTCTTCGATGAGGACAATGTCATAAATGATGGTGGGATGCTCACTCAGCTGCTTTTGCTCCAGCGTGCACATCCATATCTCGGCTTGAAAAATACTACTGCGGCCTGAGAGCCTAAAACTATATTGCGATTCAACGCAGAAGCCCCACTTTCCCAGCCATTTTAGAAGTAAGTGTAAGAAATAATAAAATCAATAAGAGCTTTATGTAAAAAAATAGAAAATCCCTGTAGAATTTTTTTTCGCTTGTCTTCGAATGTAAGTACCACTTCGCAAAAGAACTAAATATTTATAGAGATAATTTTTTGGATTTAAGTATTTCGCTTACATGCTTTTCTCTGCATTTACGAATAAAGAAGACGCATTTTTCCCAACATGGTGCGGAAAAGAAATCCAGCCATAATATATCTATTAAATTTCTCCTTAGTATAAAGCCATTGTCTGTTACTCTGTCCAAATGCATAACTCACGTTTAACTTTAGCTTTTAACCGCCAAGAAAATGCCAAATGCTTACCTGCTGTGAGTGAGAATTCTACAAGTTGCGAACATGTGTATAAGTAACACAAATACATACATACATGTGAACATTAGACTTGATCATACAAAAAAAAGATTTAAGTAAATGATGGAATCGGATCATAGTGAAAGGATTATGAAAAGCACCACTATTTCTGTTTTTTAAAAGTGCT
This sequence comes from Rhagoletis pomonella, assembly GCF_013731165.1. Lineage (NCBI taxonomy): Eukaryota > Metazoa > Arthropoda > Insecta > Diptera > Tephritidae > Rhagoletis > Rhagoletis pomonella. Next base: position 3,330,640 of record NW_023458558.1, read on the forward strand.
CAGGACAACAACATTTATGACGCAAAAATTTGCTCGAAGTTAGCTCAAATAGAAGGCATTACTGGGCTTGGGTAAGTAACACGTTAAGCTATAGAAATATCATCGTGCAAGGGGACTTAGATCAGGTTACGTACACGAGACGCACATACATGGAGCCACATCACAGGAGGAGGTGTTATCAACACTTCTATGAAGGTTTAGGGTACTAAAGAATCTAGAAGGGGCAGCAGCTACGTTAATATTTTATGACGTTTCAGTGGTCATAAGCAAGTAATGTCGAATGACTCTTATGATCTGATTATGCATTCTTCGCATAACTGCGCATACATTTCAAACTGTCATTTCGTATGTACTTTGTATGTATTTTTTATGTATTCCATTACCCAGAAGTTAGCAGAACTTTTAAATACTTAGCGATCTGTTGAGTTTAGATTTTGCTTCACATTTTCTGAAGTTACATTTACATCGAAAACTAAGCTCGACGTAATTTTACACATACCTCCAGCGGATTTGGTAGTCGAGTCTTGTTTGGGAACGTGCGCCCACAGTAAACTAGCGTCATCCTTGAGTGGGCGAATCGACTACGCGATCCCGGTCTCTAGAAACTACAATAGAGATTGATGCTTGGTGTAAGTGCATGGAGCCGGAAGGGAACCAAACACCTAACAACACAGAAGGTTCTAAAATCGACCACAGATTAGGAGCTAAAGACAGAAAGGGAAGTGCAAAGACGCTGAGGAAACTATGGAACATAGTACATATAATTTGCAGATATCCAAATTTAGTGGCTGCAGGGTCTACCATCAGCAACCGACAATGGAAAGATGTGTCTACTTAAATTCAACAGTTCGTGAATGCACTGATTCTTGAGTTGTAAACGCATACCTGGAAAAACTGCGGTGGACGTTATATTTGTCCAAGTGAAAGCTTTAATGGTCAGCTAAACAAATTTTTGCCTTACCTAGTTTCCTCCGTTTTCATGGTTATAAGGAACTTTTCATTGTTTCATATGGAAATACGCCCAACCTAATGTATATTTGTCTGATTGCACTCATACACCAATAGCTATTATTACATGTGTGTGTGTAAAATGACAAGCTTGCTCAGGCGTTTTTTTTTTGTTTTGTCTAAATATATTAATGTAAAACCATTTTTAGCTAGACACCTTGTATTTATGTATATGTATATATGTATATCCATTAGGATGGTCCTTAAATGCAGGAAGAAAATTTTTACATCAGATTTTTTAAGCCTCAACACATACATCGATGCTATTATAGTCGAAGATATCAAACATAAATTTTGGTTCCGATTAAAGCGTGTCGCACAGAGTAAAGTAAAACACAAAGTAATTGGTTTTTGTTGTTTATTTAATTG
>NW_023458558.1:3332116-3354384 GCF_013731165.1 Rhagoletis pomonella
AAAAAACTAGGTATGTTAAATTAAAATACATCATTTTTTGGAACATCGAGTTTTTTTTATGGATGAAATGCATATTTTAGAATTTTTAATAATTTTTTAAAAAGTGAAAAATTAATTAAACTAAAATTAAACTTAAAAATACTCCTAAACACTAAGTTAACTCTAGTAATTTTCATGAAAAAAATCAAAATTAATTGGTTTAGAACTAAAGTTTTACTTAAAACAACAGTAAGTAAAAAAAAATCTCTAAAATAGCCCAATCATACTGAAGAAACATGAAACATAAAAATTCCCTTCTGACCAATATCGAAACGTCAACGCATTTAGTGAGTGAGCAAATTTTTCATTTTACCTTTCCATTTTTTGGGACTGTGTGTAAGTGGCAAAGTAAGTTGAAGCCAATAAAAAAAATAAAGCCCATCAAATCGTACCTAAGGCGGCATTCGTGTCGTCAGTCAGTGCTTGTCAGCGGCTGGAAGCCTTTAACGTTGCCAGTAAACAAATAACATCAAACAGATGAATACTCTCACATAAACACCCACATTCGTTTCCCTGCGCGCGTCAATACAAATAATGCCACAGATATAGCGACAATATTTGTTATTTGAAATTTGAAACCGTAAAGCAGTTTTTGGCTGTGCCGCAAGGGAAAGTGAATGGAAAGCACTGTATAAATAAGACCTAAATAAAATGAAACGCTTTGGTAGCCTATTTGAGACGCAAGCCAAGCAGCGAACGTGTCGAGTTGGCAATTTTTGTGCTACTCAACACAGTATACATACATACATATGTATAGGGATACAAAAATATTGTAATATTTCCATTTTTTCATTGTCTTCTTCTCAAACTCTTACTTCAAAAGGGTGACGGTGTGGGCGTACAAGCCAACAGACGAGTTGGCAGCGAACACAGTTGCACATTAATAGGAACACGTTCTTCGACGTACACCTGTTTTCAATGTTCGCTTTCTTTTGTTACAGCTGCAGTGGCAGTCTATTTTTCGCACAATAAATTTTGTTACACCCTCACCACGTTTTCTCTTCTATGCCGTTGGCATCCTTGCTTTTTGCCTTTTGTATGTCTTCACTTTGCATATTTCGCCATTTGTTTGCTTGCGGCTTTTACCGTTGTTTTCTGCCCAAATCAGCTACACCGGTGGCGTTGTGTTTGTGGTGGCTGCTGGCAGGAAATCAAATATTCGCAATTTTTGATGAATTGACTAGACAGACATATTCTCACCGCGTTGATATTCTTGTCGTACGGTTTTATTTTCACACGTTTTTAGCTTATTTCATTCTTTATAAATTTTTTATTTTCTGTGTACAAAATTTATTTTTAGTGACTTTCGCTTTCATGCTCAATGAAGGAAGATTTTTTATTAGTAGTATTTCTTATCCTTTGTGTAAACGGGCTCTTGCTATGGATTGAGTTGATTTATTAAATTTTGAATAATTTTTTTCATTGCTTAAGTCAACAAAGTGAAGCAGTAAACGTAAAGCAGTCTATGTTTACTTTAGACGCTTGCAGCGCAAGAACTTATTATTTTATCTAAATTACTTTTAGATGAAAATTGTTAGCGGTTGTTAGTTGATTTTATATTTTTTACCCCCTTTTTACCATAATAGTGACGTACGTCAGTATGTGACTTAATCTACAAGGATGGTACGTAGTTATTAGATAACTTTTTGGGTAGATATATCTAACAACATTTATGGTATGGTATTTATGGGCCACTTTAATTAACATTTCGAACTGCGCACAAAAGTTATGAAAATTCAAAAAACTTTCACATTTGCACCCCAAAATTTTAAACTTTTTATTTAAAATTTTTAGAAAAATCTTAGGTATGCAGGCTTGTAGCTCATTAAATTAAAGTGAAAATCTCAAGACGATAGAAAATTGTGTTGATTTTTAATAATTTTTTTATTTTGCTGTTGGTGCTAGGCATTTTCTCCCATACAAACGAAATTGTCGAGCATATTTCATATGGAAGAAAATGCAAAACACCGATTTTCACTTTAACCTATTAAAATTTAATGAGCTAAAAACTGCGTACCTAGCCAAAATATTGAATAAAAAGTTTAAAATTTGTGGCTGCAAATTTTAAAGTTTGTTGAATTATTATAATTTGTTTAGGATGCTTGAGATGTGGATTTATGTGGTGCTGTTTAGGTGCTAGTCTTAATAAAAAAATATGAGCATCAAATAAACTAAAGAAAAATTACCAAAACTAGTCAATATGTACCTTGACTTAATTAACTGACCACAAGTGTATATATTTTTATTATAGTATATATACATAACTAACCAGTTGAATAATAAGTTGTGTTGTCAAAAGAACCCAGTAGCTGCAGAACTCTAAAGAGTTGTTGCTTTCCCTTATATGTATAGCCATACTTGAACACTTCTTCTTTTCCTCAATGCAACCGCCCGGACGCCCCTGAGAATGCTTTTAATTATTGCACAAATGAAAAAAGAACAGAAATATTCGCATGCATTTACATACATTGAATATCAATGTTCGCTGAACTTCTCAGAGTTTTCAGGCAGCTTTCTTGCGTACTTACGTACGCACATACGTACATAAATAGAAGCAGCAACTCAATAAACTCGTATGCAGCTGCATATGTGCATATTGAAGGGTATTCATGTGTATGTATGTAAGTGAGGAACACCAGCAAAATATTATAAAACTGTATGTAGAATACTCTACTTTCTTGTTGATTACTAAAGTTAAGGAATTACTTAAGATAAGCAAAGGTATGCGCGGAAAAGAAAACAGTTTACTTACATAACTTAGTGTGTGCTTAAGCGAGTAAGCAGATTGATGAGCAAGTCGTATGTGTAATTATATTTAGTAAGCGCACAATTACCGTTTACAACCACAGATTAATAATATGAATGAGTTCTGCAAAGACAATTTTTTATCGGCGAAAATTTATTTGCTACGTCAATGTCAGAAAGTTCTGTACTAGGTGTGGCTGAAAAATTTTTGAGCTAAGAGCATAAAAACAATTGACAAAAATCTGCAGTCTTTGTCATTAAAACATTCGTAAATGGTTGCCTATAAACTACACACATATGTATGTATGTTTCAAACTGCTGTCGATAGCTGCCCGGACTTTCTCCTTAACTCGTGAATGCAAGAACTTCAAGGAAGGCCATATTTCTTTTAACCGTATCCCACAATACTGACCCAAGAGCCGTGATAGCGCGTTGACTGTCCTCAATGAAGGCGAGTTTCAGTGTAGCCATGGTGGATCATTATTACCAGTTTTTTTACGGCATACAAATTACATATATCTAAACCTGGAAAATCTGCAAGTCAAAGGGTACCTCTTAAAGAGGCCAAGACTATTTCAAGGTCTACATTTGAGGAATCTTTGAATATCGGAATATGTAGTAGGATTCGGAAAATCGCTACCGCTAATTTTGATCGCCAAAAATCTCGAATCTTGGAAACATAGAGTAATGGAGTTAGAAAAGTGTCTGTCTTATACCGCTTCGAGAACAAATGTGCTTGAGTTTCAAAGGACTTAAAGCGCATACCATACCTTTCTGCCCATTTGCCAGTGAGTGCTTTATGCTTCGTCTACTCAATATATTATCGGTGCAGAAAATATGCAACGCATGAATGTAATTCTGCGGCAGGTTAGCATTTTGAAGGCGCCTTTCATATACAGAAAGGCTGCCTTCACTCATTCTATATAAATATTGTCTTAATATTGTAGTAAAGTTCTTATCCAGTACTCCCAATAACTTTGTCCAACCGTTGATCACTGCTGGAAGTCTCGGAAAATGATGATATGTACGAACTTATAAGGACTGATAGTTTGAAAATAGGAATGACAACCAATTTCACCCATCGTCATGGCTTACCATGGTATACATATAACTACGGAGTGAACTTGGTTTGTAGATTGTTAGCTAAAAATTTTGGTTAGGAGGGCGTGTATATAATATTTTCCCTGCGCCAACCTACAACCCGTTCTGTTTAGACCACCTGGAGAAGTCACCCAGTATACCCTCTATTAGCCCACTTGTCGTTGCTGAGTAATTTTCTGGGAAGAGTATCACCAAATCGTCGCCGTAGGTGGGACCCTACATTCCTTGAGAGCCAGGGCTTTATTGAGGAATTATTTCTTTGGAGCATAGCTGTTATGATTGCGCACGGACCTGTAGATTTATACAGTTGGAAGAATGTGATATCACATGCTACTATACCTTCTTTTTATAAATTTATCAGCTGGATAGCCTCGCCTGTTAGCGATTGTGGTTACTGCTACAGGATTGACTTGATAGTGGACACCCATTAGATGTTCAAATGATTCAAGACTGCCTACATTTCGCCCTCCTCCTGCTCTTTTCAGGAAGCTTGATTGATAGCGGCCAAAGTTCCAAAAAGTTGACACGAAATCAAAAGGTTGTTGGATACAGAAACGAAAGGAAAAACACTATTGCTACCCTTGCAACACTGTGCTAGGTACCAGGCCATTGCGGAATTGAAGGTAACGAGATCGCTGACGAGTTGGCACATGAAGGAACGCTAACTGCCTTTTCGGGACCTGAACCATTCTGTGGTCTCAGTTGGTCCTCTGCGAGAGCCATAATTACTGAGTGGGTACACTCGGAACGCAGTAAGTACTGTGGAGCGGTGGGGGCCTTAGCCAGGCCAGACTCTTCGGCTACCCTTTTAACAGAAACGACATTGTTCTACCAAATAGAAATGACATCAGGCTACTCTCTGGGTCTCTGACTGGTCACAACCAATTGCCATCCCACTTGCACCGAATAGGTACGATCACAGAGTCGGAATGCTGGCTGTGCCTCGAGGTTGCTGAAACTTCGGAGCATATTCTCTGACTGATTTATCTTAAATCTTCGGTGGTCGAACCCTCTGCTATTAGGAATTCGTCTACCAAGGTCCTTTTAAGATTCATAAGGGAAGCCGAAGGAATCTTGGCCATATTGGTTTATTGACTCCTTTAAAGCGATACAGAAGATATTTTAGGTCTCGGTGTCTCTTGTTCTAGTACACTCGGAAAATTAACTATCTAACAAACGAACGGCGGAAACACGGCCGATTCGAAATTTAATTTTGAGTCAGGTTCGCAGTAAATAGTCCTCACGGATGACATGATGAGGTCCTTTATGCGAGGTGTGGTACGTATAAATTATGCAAAGCATGTTTACCGGACACAAATAGCAACAGATCTACTATCTTGTTGAGATCAAATTTAAAATCACAATATCCCCAATGCCAATTGTCTTTCTATTTTAAATTTTTTGCTAAAAAGTGACTGCTGGACATGTAATTTTCCAGATAAAATGCGCATATCGTAGTAGGACGCGAAAAAATTATTAATGTAATCATATCGAGATATGGATACTCAAATTTTTCCGCTGCGCCTGTGCCACATTTAACATGATAACTAAGATTATATATACACTACATTAGATTTTGCAACCCTGAGTCGTGCCCAGTGTTTGAAAAATTGAAGACGTAACTTTAAACATGCGAGAAACCCGTTATATTAAGTTGATAAACAAAATTTAAATATAATTAAGATTTTGTTATATTTGCAAGATAATTTCGTACTCAGTTTTTTCTTTTGCGATATTCTCTGTAGAAAAGGTGGAAGATGAGACGAAATGTATATATAATCACACAGAAATATCCTACTACAATAAATTTTGCAGGAAATTGGCCCCTAAACTCTAAAAAAAAGTCCTGAAAAATTGGCAAACAAATAACCTACCTTCGCGGTGTAGTACATAAAATTTACGTATATTACGAATACAGTTTTAGCCGTCTTACGATTCTAGGGATAAGGTCTGAAATGCTCTCTTACTGGTATAGACAATTTTGAAGTTAGGAAAACCGTACTTGACCCAGTGGTTTTGGTCGCTTTACTGGCATCCGTATACTTATGTTGCCCTCTAAAAAACTAATCTCAAATAATATTCTAAGGTTGAGTTTTATATCGTTGACAGTTATCTCCCATCAATCAGTACCCCACCAAGCCCCAATTATAATAACACCTGGTGTTACCGGCACTCCTCAACCAATTTAAGCGAAAAATGGCAATGAATACATTTTCATTTATATTGCAAAAATATTACGTCTTTCCTTAATTTGAATGCATATTTTGCTTGTCAAAAGGACTGAAGCAATGGAGAGAGGAGCAGCCGACTTGCTGTTGTAGCTATAAATCTGCACAGTTATGGGATAAATACGTAAGTGCGTGTGGGGGGGGGGAAGCACAGGCATAGGTCGTCGTTCAGGCGTGTTCATATGCGGCATGCAGAGTTTAAAATTTTTCCAGCACTTCTCTTCCCCTTAGCATCATACGCATGTATGTATGGGTATGAACGTAAAAAATTGATGTGGTATGTAAAATTTTTATGCACTCTTCCGAAGGAACTGCACACAAAAACATACTGCCCGCGCCAGGAGCTACCCTGCTTCGCAAGTGCGACATGCGAGTATCGGACAGACACTCGAAATGACGGACCAGCTGATGTAAATGCTAGTTGAATGGAGGTTTGGATGTAGTACAGTATTTTTTATTTTTATTTTTTTTTTAGTCAGGGCGTTGAAATTGGCGCATCTCCACAAATTTACAATTTTGCCATCCCACACACACACACACACACGCAAAAACGGGCGTGCAGATATGAAAATCGAACGACATAGAGCTATTTAAAGCTGTGGCGTTTGAACGACCTTGTTGCCTCTTACTTGCGAACAGAGTCGCACATACTAGTATGTATGTATATTTGTATGTATGTATGTGCATGTGTTTACATCACTTTCAAAGGAATGTGCTTGTTTGTGTACCTTTGGCGTAGGTGTTACTGGCGCCACCAATGCTAACGTCAGTCAGTTCACAGAATATCGCACAGCTGCTGCAGTTGTAAACTTGAATGGCTATTTTATTTTTTATTGGTTGTATGGTTGTATGGAAGTGTGGCTGCTTTCACTGACAGAAGTGTGTGAAAAATTACGTACAAAATAAATGTTCGCGAATGAAATATTTACAAAATATTTAAATAAACACTTCATAAGATATTTGCCTCGGCGGAAATTGGGGGATAAGTGAGACAGAAGAGATGGAAAGCGTAAATATTTGCGACCCACTTGGGAATTCGAAAATGTTTACAAGTAAATATGTGTGGTGGTTTTAAGGTTTGCAAATATGCGCACCGAACAACGGAAATGGTTGTGAAGGACATGAAAAATATTAAACATAAATAAAAATGGTTAAATGTGTGGTTAACAGACAAAACCCATTTGGCATTTATGTACATTTGGCTACTATAGCGAGATTGCTGGCAATTTAAAAGCGTTATACAGGTCGATGATTTACGTAATCATTTGCTTACATATACATATGTAGATACATATATTCGGCTTAGATACTTATTGATAGCGAACCATTAAAATATTTGTGGGTTAGCTTGTAAGAATTTTATGTTTTTAAATTTACATTTATGGATACATTTATGGATATCAACAACCGTTTTTGGCCACTATAGGGAAAAGGGGAGTGATTTAAACCACGATGCGAGAATGGGGACTTTTTATAGCAGGAATATGGTTAAAAAACATTTGATATTTTCTTAAAATGTACCAAAAATTCTAGCAGCTTAAAAAAGAGAAAAATTGTATACAAATCGCTTTACCATTAGTGTCCGTCTGGTGCTGCCAACTTGGTGAAACAAACCCTTTTAAAATTGAAACTTCGTTAAGAGAACTTTTTCTTAAGAATTGCTGCGATTTTAAAACGTTTTTTAACGCAGATATAACTGAAAGACATTTTTGTGTCTGGCCAAATTAAACAGAAAAAATATTTTTTGAAAAATTTCGTTTGTAAAAACTCGCCAAAACAGTGTCGTTTATAAACAACAATAGTAAAATCAGTGAATATTATTTGAAAATTTTTATGGGTATATTCAAGGCGAAATTATTAGTGCGTTCCAATAGCAGCCCAGTTTACACGATTAACTCAGAACTTACAGAAAGTCGTTCCTAAAGACACAAAACCTGTAAGTAGGAACACTTTTAAGAGAGTAACAGAGCAACTGTTCCTAGTCAGAAGTTACAGGATTTAGTGCGGAGTTTTCTTCCCGCAAGTTTATGAAAAGTGTCAAATGATGAGCAGGGTTGCATTTGTAAACAAAAACATAACGCGATGAAAGCAAAGACTCTTGAATTTGTTAAAAAATGGAAGTAAACAACGAAATATTTGAATACGTACGTAATTATTGCTAATTGTATAAATTTTAATAATTAATTAGTGATCTTTCAGACAAATCAGTGTTGTACCAATGGCATGTAAACAAACCGACTGACATTTTTGCAGGAAATAGTGCTTTTCGCAATCCCGTACACTTCTGTATCTGTTCTAGTTTTACTCTCCCTTAAGAGAGTAAAATTGTAGTTTGACAGTTCCACGGGTCCGAAGTTCAGAGGAACAGATTATATTTAGGATAGTGTTATTATATCAGCTGATTTTGTGTACAGATATGTTTTGCTTCACGGCTTAGAATATCAAATTGAAATATTTGGTTTGTTTTTCCACAAAAAAAATATAAAAAGGTGCAATAACGCCATAATGGCTTTATATCACTTTCACAGTAATAAATAAGACCATCCGCAAAAAGATGGTCTTATTTGTCAATGTGAAGTGAAATAGCGCAACATAGCATTATTCCCTAGGGCCTTATTGCATGCCATCTTCATGGTATACCCACCTCTTGGCAACGCAGTCCAATAAACATCATGCAGGGATTACGATCGCTGAAACACGAACTGTGATCGCGTAACAATAAGAGTGGCGAGCTAGTCCACTACCGCATTACAAAGGAGCATTTTGTAAGTATGTACTTCAATATGTTACAGCATCGAGTTTGACAAGCGGGCAGGTAACGTTCTTGAGGATGAATGCCACCTGAATTGATTTACACTCAATGGACCTTAGTCGGCAATCTTTTAATCAGATAGCTATCTTACTCAGCAAAGGTTCCGCTAGAGATTTATTCTAAAATGGGTCATATGTGTAGGGTAAATATTAGACTGGCCCATAACGATTCATTGGGGTACGCCTGCTAAGCAGTCATGAAGTTTTCATAAAGTTTAGGCTGTGTTATGCGCTGTTTGCCGAAAAAGTAATAATTTCTATGATAGGACGAAAGCTTGCGAAATATCGAAGAAGGTAGCAGTACAATACTTTTTTTGATCGAAGGCAGAGTAAACCTTTTCAACAAGCCTGTGGACTTGTTCAATTGTGCTGTGTTTATTCCTGAAATTCATGATTCTGTGGTTAAAGGTATGTTTCTAAGAATTATAACTTCCATGATTTTGGAAATTGCGCATAGTAAGCTAAAGCGTCAATAGGATTATATTTTATCAGCACTTTTTCCGCATTAAGCAAGTAAGTCAAAATAGTGAGACCCGCTTTAGGTAATTTCTTCAGCAATTGACTGGTACTGAGATCATAGCGGGGAACTTTTTTCAGGTTTAACTTATCAATTGCTGCTTTATACCGTTTGTAGATAGCTCGCAAATGTGTAAACTTTTCCTAAATCACCTTTTGCCAATTCGTTGTTTTCCTTTTTTCTTGAAGATTCCAGCTCGCAGCTTTCGAGAGGGATTATTTGATAGTTACAGATGCATGAATATTACAAGGGAACTCCGTTTGTAACTGAGGATATCGTTTATTTCTTTTGTGCGCTTGTTTAATCGTTTTCCATCATCAGGGCAACTACAGCCGCATTTTCCTTGCAAGTATTTTTTCTCTTCTTTTCACCTTTCCTTCTAGAGAGTGTATAACACACTTTTTTGTTTATTAATGGAAAATGTTGAACTCCAGCCGGCTTGCTGGAGACAATTTTTGGAATGTTCTAACGCAGTAGTAAGGTTTGCTTGGTGTATAATGGATTGATAAATGGATTGAAAAATCGACAAAAATATCCATAACAAAATCGATAAATAATCTGTAACAAAATCTAAATATAATCGATAACAAGTTCGATAAATAATCAATAACAAAATCTATAGATTACCGTCAACAGTATTGATAACAAAATAGAAAACCAATTCTAAAAAAAAACATCGATGACAAGATCTATAGCAATACCGATAATAAAACCGATCACTATATCGATAAAAAATATCGATAATAAAATCGTTAAAAATATCGATTTTTATATCGATGGGTTCCGAAGATATCAATAGCAAAATCGATAACAATAAAGATAAAATTTTCAATAACTATATCGATACAAATATCGCTAACAAAACCGATAAATATATCGATTATTTTATCAATAAGTCTCGAGAATCCCGAAAATCTCTAAAATCCCCAAATAGTTCACAGATTGAGTCTCTGTGTTTCGATCTATATCCTATTCTCTAAAATTACCTTTATTTTAATTTGTCTTCCTCTATCTTCATCTTCACTTTTATCGGTATCCTCATCCTGATCTTTTTTTATATTTATCTTTGTTTTTACTTTAGTGTTTATCATTTTCTTCTTCTACATATTCCCCTTCACCTTTGGCCTTATATATATAAATAAAGTGTTTAAATTTACTTTGATCCTCATTTTTGCCTTTATCTTTATGCATCTTTGTTTTTTTTACCTTTGCTTTTATCCTTTTCTATATCGATGCACGTACACATCTTTACTTTCATTCTTGTATTGGTCTTTTTCCAAGTGTTATTCTTTAACCCTTTATTAGCAAGTTTTTGTTAAATCAATACCATGTGCATACACTCAAGAAGCACTAGTTTCAGCCCCAAACCACTTCCGTTGCAATTTCCGTTTGATTTGCCAGTTTACTCCCAACCAACCAACCGCCGCTAAAGAAGTTTCACTTCAAAAACGAATTAGAAAAAAACCACAAAAAAAACAAAAACATCGACATCAAAGTAAATTAAATTATCACTTACACTTATTACTTACTGCAGTGCAACGCAAATTAATTAAAACAATAATTTTTCTTAATTTTATATAACAACTTCATTTCCATATATAGGAAATATAATAAAGCGTTGGACATATTTATACAAAAACAAACTTAATTTCACAAAAACAAATTTTTTTAATCTTTTGAGTGCTGATCAATTTTCTCTTGATTTGTTTGCTAGTAACCTGATACCCAGGCAAGTGTGAACAACCCAATTGTTGTTGGTCCCTTCTACAGGGTCTCTTGTCGGAATATCTTTATTATGGAAACGATTTTGTTTTGCTGTATAGTATATTACGCTTATTTTTGCCGTTAGAAAAGAGTCTCTAAACAACTTTGTGCATTGCTTATAAACTGTTATAACTTTATATAAGGTAAAGAAAGTATTTTCACTCTTTCAACAGAGTAAATAACAGTCCTTTGTTTGTTCGTTTTAAGCTGTGAAAACTAATACAACGAAGTTTTACACAGAACTTTTTATCTCCCAGAAATGGAATAAGTGTGGTTTAAAAATTAAGTACATAGGTATATACAAAAAAATATACATCTGTATGTATTTATTTACATATGTGTAAATAAATGGGTAGAACTTTTGATAATTCTACATGGATTACTAAGGACTGCAGCGTCATGTGTATAAGGAACAATTTTCAGACTTTGGTATCGATACTGAGTACTCATTCTGGCATCGAGCTCATGGTATCGATACTCTAAAATTTCCACAATATATGCAACAATTTTGATTCTAATATTTTCCCGCTAATTTCGTATAAAAATATGGCTCATTCTACAACAAACAACATAAAAATACAATTCCTAAGCTTTGTGCAAAACTCGCGAATATTCAGCAAATTTTCATGAAAATTTTCAACTTTTTAAACAGAATTTTTAAAATTTCTTTGAGTATGAGGATTTGTAGCCCAATATATTTTTTATTATTTTATAAAGTGCAAGTTTTAAGTAGCTAAGAATTCCCGTTGATTTTTGGCAGTTTTTTTTTCACGCAGTCTCTTCCATTAAAATTTTTTTTTTCGAAAATACTTTATATGGAAAAAATGCAAAACACCTTCAAAAAAAAATCTCAAAAATCAACGGGATTTTTGACTAACTCCAAACTTCCATTTTTATACTAGAATTTAATGGGCTGTAACACCGCTTACTCAAAAAAATTCTAAAAAATCTGATTAAAAAGTTGAAAATTTTGATAAAAATTTGTTGATTTTTCGCGAGTTTTGTACAAAGTTTAGGAATTATATTTTTATACAAAATTGGCGGAAAAATATTAGAATAGACATTTTTGCATATATTGTGAAAAGTTTACTGTGCCAATACTTTGTTCCGGCAGTATATATATATATATGTATATACTTTCACGAATTCCAAATTTTATTAAGAATTTTTGTAAACTATTTGGGTATGCATTTTTGTAGCCTATTCAATTTTAGTACAATAATGTGCAAGTTTCAATGAAAAGTGAGCGGTAGTAGGCTCCACGTAAAGTTGAATAGGTTACTAAACTGCATACCCAAAAGGTTTCTAAAAATTCTGCATTTTCGTGAACTTTGCGTAAAGTTTAATGACCTTACTCATAAAAAATAAAAAATTTAATAAACTGAAAAATCTTTAAACCTACTTTGTTTTTTATGAATAAGGCCATTAAACTTTAACTTATTTGGTTTATGTTATGCAACAGACTACACGAAATTTTAGTTTATTTTATGTGATGGACAAAATTGAATGATAGTAATCCATATAAGCAAAGAAAATTGGGTTGCCAATGGAAGTAAAAATTTAAAAGGTGTGTTTTTTTTTTTAAATTTCGATACTACGAGTATTTTGCAAAGTATCGAGTAAAATCGCCAAATAAGGTATCGAGTATTAAAGTGCTCATTTTTATACCCTCAGTATCGATGCTTACTCAATATCGATAGTATTTATTGTTCAAACCCTACTCATGAGTATACATATTCGCTGTACCCTGCAGCGAAGGCTACTAGCCTTGAACGAAACTACTACTGATTTTTTGCAAATAAACTAGTTTCTCGTCTTTATCTTTTCTACATTAGACTCTGGTATATTAAGATGGCAACGTCCTAGAATATAATGCAAAGTATCGACAATTTTCTTTTGTTTATCAATTAGAATATGTATTCGACAGTGTGACTACTTCCTGCAAGGTATCGACAAATATGTATGTATGTAGGTATACAGTAAAACCTCATTCAAATGTCCGCCGCACCACTACGCGGGTGAACGTCTGTGGTAGAAGAAAGACGATAAGCTTCAACAATAGACGACAGCGTCTGGACTACAGAAATGAGTATCAAAAGTCAGGGCAATGGAAGGTGATGGTAATGGAAAGTGGTGGTAATGATGAACAAGAGTACTTTAGCGACATCAACAACAACGTATCTAATAGAAAACTGGCCGACAATTGAGTCATATTGTTTAACATTTTAAGCACACACTAAACTTTCCAACTTGAGAGTGCAGACAATTGCAAATTATTCAGTTGCTACTACTGCGTGTGCCTTCGCTTCAGAATTGTGCTGATTGACACTTTCCACTGCTAGAATTTACATACATAAATACAAGAGGCGGCTGATAAGTTCTAAGGTGTATAAATATCAAACCCCTGATTTATTTACCAGATATGAAAAAAATTAGTGCACGTTTGGTACTGTGGAAATCGCCTCCACCGACATGCAGCGATGATTGCAGAGTTGCAAAGCTTTTTTTCGAATTATGTCGGAGTAATTTGGGCGAAACTTGCAATCGAAATTGAATCGTCCATTAAACCTAAATTCGTCAGTAGCAGTCCAAGCAAGTGTCGATGCAATGTATAAAATGCGGAGAAAGGCCACAAAACAAATTCTAAGTGAAAAGTCGGTTTCGAAGGTTATAGCCAGTGTTGCCAGGTCTTCTGCATGAGAAAACGTCCCTCTTGGTCTGAGAAAACGTCATTTCCTACCCAAGAACGTCTTTTCCAAATGTATGCACACAGAATTGTTCTTATTAAACTTTTATTGTATACAAAGGAACATACATATGAACGTAAGGTATATTAAAATGGCATTTCGATAGAGCACATTTAAAATGCATTAGAATGGAATTCATTAGAATTGCTCAATTTAGTGAATACCACTATTGTAAACTGGTTTGTGCTCATTTACACACGGCGATTTTTGTTGCCGCAACTCGACGTTTGTAGGAGAGAGCTTGACGAGGAAGGCACCGAGTTGCTCGTGCTCGGGCAACACGATTTGTGCTCTCGTTCGTCTGTGTAAATTGAGTTAGCGGTTCACAGCTGCCAACAACAATTGCATACACAAAAATCGTCGTGTGTAAATGAAATGAGCAACACCAAAAGGGAATGTGAAAAATCGCGTCGACAAAAGTTTCCGTGTATAAACGCAGTCTTTGAGATTACACTTTCAATGAAGTCTTTAAAAAGTCGCCTACTTTTTTCTGACTTTTTATGCTGTTCCAGCTTTTTGATGCTTTTGCGAGCGTGCGTGTTGCAATGGATCAGCTCTTCCTGATTTGGCTTTTAATGAGCAATTGCAAACATTACAATTAGTCTCGTAACCTCAAGTGTTTACACAACCAGCCTTTGTCCCAAGAATCCAAAAAAAATGCGCGTATACTGGGTTTGTATCATATTTAAGTCATCTGTGTCCAAAGAATAAATATCTTTAAAGCAGCTGCTGCAAAACACAAAGCTTGTAAAGATTTATTAAGAAAGTAATTCAAAACCAGTTCTACTTACAAGATTTAGTAACAGAGCAAAATTACTGGGAAGTTAAAAAACGTAAATTTTTACACAAAAAACGTCCAAATGACGTTAAAAACGTCAACCTGGCAACGCTGGTTATAACTAAGGTTTTCTTCGATAATGACGAATTTCATAATTTGATTATATTTCATAAAGCTATTAAAAATAATCGCCGATACTAGGATAGTTTACTTGGGCACGTGAGGCAGCTCTACAAAAGAGACGCGGTAACTTGACGCGTGAAGATATGTTCTGAAAGACAAAATATATAACCATACATCGGACTACAAAAGAGTTCCCAATGGGACTCACGTAAATTAACAATTCCCCCTGCTTTGCCGATTTGGCTACCAGTGACTTGTTTCTTTTTTTTATGAAAAAGGATTAACGAGGACGAAGATTTTCGGACGACGGTGAAAAGAAGGCGACTAATGAAGAGAAATCAAAATATCACTTTTCAGGAGGGCTTATCTTCAATGCACTCCATCTGCACTTTTCACAAAAGTCGGCTTCTGATATAAAAATTCACCTAAGACTTAATTGTCATCGGTGACAATTGTATAACACTTGAAAGTCAGAATTAACATCAGACTTTTATTTCGGACCTAAAAAAAATAACTCCTATTTTCGGTCCCTGGTTAGAAGTGTCCAGAATCATCTGCCATTGGTAGGTGTTGTAAAAAGAATAACTCGTTCATTGAAAATTTTGACTGAAAGTAAAATATTTTCTCAGTTGCTTGTGAAAAATAATACAGTTGGCAAAGAAATTCATGTATTTTCTAACCATAGATAAATATTTTGCCAGCATCATTTTGTTTACAATTTTGAATCAAAAATGAAATTTTTCTTGTAAAAATTTTAAACACCTGCCAGTACTTACTTTAAACAACTAAATTATATAAACTTATATGTACACATACATACTAAATACGTATTTAATTACACTCATACGTACACACATTTTGTTTCAACGCCAATGTAAAATCTATAGAAATGTCAGTGCCCTTATTAGCACTACCATTGTCCCATTGCCCTCGTGTTGAAAAAGCTCCCCAGCGACGCGCGTTCAAAAAATGACACGCCATCAAAATTATCATTACAACGATGCCAGCGACTACCACCACAACAGAAAACGTGTACCACTTACTAGTATATACAGTAGTAGATAATAGTATGTTGCTTGAATGTGTGGGCGTCACTGCCAGCTGGCAGTTACCAACTAACTGTGGGGCGCAATAAACGCCCAGCTTTATTGTTGGAGCTCTGAGTAATGAAACCCACACAAAAAGTTAGTTGGGGGGCAAGAGCCTAAAAGGAACCAAACTACAAAAAACAAACAGGCAAAGTAAAGTGGGAAATATTTCTATGCAACAAAACTGAAAGCGCTTTACAGTAGTGTTGTACAGTGATTGACAAGCTTGTTGTACTTCTAGTGTTATTTGTACATCCATAGGTAGATATGTATGTGTACATTTAGGTTTCTATAACTGCTAAAAATAATTGTAGGTATGTGTGCAAGTGTCGAGTTAAAGTGGCGGTGTAATACTGTCGGTTGCGCAGCCTTAACGGAAACCAGCGCAGCGACAAACAAACAAGCGGTAACAGCACGGAAGCAGACGTTCACATACGCTTACGCCTCGGTACGCCCTTACACATGCACACGTATTACTTACATACATACGTACGCAATGAGATGCATGCGCTTTGCTGATTTTTTCTCTTATTTTTATTCAACTTTTGCCGCCTACGCATTTCGCTCTTTCATCCGGTAGCTTATAAGAGACGCACCACTATGTATGTATGTGCATACATATGTGAATCAATTTATACGTAAGTGCATATGTATTTGTAGCATTTATATATGTATGTACATCAATTTTACAACGTAACATTATGCATTTAATTTTTGCTGCCACACACTAATGACAGTTGTTCGAAAACGCTAGATTTTTATGATGATTTGTGGGGCGTATACGTAACCGCCGACCCGACAGTAGTGCGTCGAGTACGCAACGATTTTGTTGTTGTTCGACGCAATGGAACTTTGCATCAAATTCAGCCGGGTGTGTTAACACAATTCCCATTGTCTTTGGCATTCACAGAGTTTTTGCTTTTATTATCTATTTACGTAGTGTTCGTTTTTTCGTTTAGTGGCAACCGCCAGCCACATATTCACAATGCTTCCCACCCAACCGCTCTCACTCGCAAACGTTCAATAAGCAGCGAACATCCGAACATCCGAAGCATCAACACTGCCACCGCAATCATCATTTCCAACGATTTTTCAGTTCGTTTTGCGGTTTTTGTGGTTAGTGTTGTATTTTTTTTTTTGTTTGTTTGTTTTGCTGATGCTGCTTGTTCGTCTCGCTTACAATAAAAGCCACCAAAGCGCACCCACACTTACCACCAACACTCAAAATTAGTCTTCCCCTTTGCGCATTAAAATACACCAGCTCAGATGGTTTATAAAATTGTGTGTAGAACCTCTGCTCATTGTTTTTGGTACTTACTGGAAAGTTTATTTTGTTCGGTTCATAAAAAATATTTTATAGTTGTTTTTATGGTATTTTGGTGGCGTAGAGTTCGCCGTTGCTGGTCTTGAATGCCTAACAGTTACTTAAACTAATTAAATGCTCCATTGATTTGGACATTTGTGTGTGTGTATGTGTGTGTGTTTGGAGAGTAAAAATATTGATGCATTAATTTTAAAGATTCTTGATTTAGAATAATGTAAATATATATGTACAATATACATCAGAATTTTTTGTAATGGACTTTGAAATTTCAAAATGATGATTAAATAGCGAACTTCGTTCCGTCCAAAATTATTTTTTTTAATTGAAACATTTTGGTCCAGGATTTTAACCAGCAAGTCAAGTTCACGATTTATCGAATAACAAAATTAATTTGAAGGACTTTTTTCTCTTCACTCTCTTGCGGCAACGATGATCCGGTTCGATGGTGACTCTGTCCTTAAAACTGACCAATGTAGCTGGTGGCACTTATTTTCGATTCTACATAATTTATCAAAAACAGCGTAATATGGAGATCAAATGAAATATATCGTTCAGAACTTTGGTCCGAAAATATTTTCGAGCAGGGTTGCCATGTAATAAATATAATGCTATGTAATAAAAATGTGTATTTATTATATACATATATGCGTATACGCTCAAGATATGTACTATTCGTTCCAGCGTATTTTTAAATAAAGTTGCCACCTAAATTTTAAAGTACAAAAAATTTACTTACTTAACAAATATCGAATCCAAGTTTTTTTTTATTTATTGCTAAAATATTTGCTTAAAGCTATCCAAATAACCAGTATTTGATATCCAAGCCTTGAAGACTTTAAAAAGTTTATGCACTCCGAGCAAGGGTCGGTCAACCTGGTATTTAATATGTATAACACTTTAACTCCTTATAAATACACTTTTCGAGCTTTGCAGAGAAATTCAACAAATTCTCACAACAATAAACTTTTTGTTCATAACAGAAAATATCTAAGCATGCAGTTTTGTAGCCGATTAACTTCTTGTAATAAAGTCCATGTTTCAGAATGCTAGGAATGCGCTGATATTTTTTTTTTTGCTGAGAGTGTTTTTTTTTATTGCATTCCACAAAAAATTAGTGACATCATCGGAAGTTTGTAAACACTTCATGTTAGAAAATTGTCGTTGTGCTACTTTGTAGAATTATTCTACTTTTTGTACAAAGTTAAAAATTTACCAATCAAAATTCTAAAATATCGGATTTTCGGCCCACGCTAATGGGCAGTATGGGTTACACGCGTTGTTTTGTGTTCAGTTTCGACAGTCAAAATATTTATCTTACATTCCTTTTAAACTTTTTGCGTGGGTTTTGATGTAATTACACCACAAAATGAACGGTAGCTAAAGAAAACATGTACATATGTATGTATCTGTAATTTAAATGTTGCCCCAGGCATTAAATCAAGAGCACTGCTCCAACAAATTTTGCCGCCATTTAAATGAAGCAAATATGAATGTAATAATTTAAATTGAATTTTTAGAAGTAGTCGTGGTATGGTAAATTTATCTTAGCTTTAAACAAAACCGTATTTCATTGCACAAATTAATAATATTTATGCTACACATCTGTGCTGTTGCTTTGGGCATTTGGAAATGTAGAAATGCAAATTTCAATGAATTTTTAGGCAATCATTGCCAACATTGATATTTAATAAATTTTTATACATACATTTTATACACTTTCGAATAAATCCATATAAATTTTTGACAAAGTTTTACTCCTAATATCAGCAAAAATTAAGTTTTTGCAAGAAAAATGCGTTGAATTTTAAAGTAGCAGTAAAAATTGTGTGTGCCATATTGTGCCTGAATTCGTGTGCACGTGCGTTTTTGTGCAAAAGCAAAAACCAACGCAATTTTGCATGCTAAGTAAATTTTATGTTTGTTTTTGCCCTTTTTTGGGGCGAAATCAAACGAAAAAAGTTATTTCTTTATATGAAAATAATGGAGCAATAATAAATTTAATTTTTTAACAATTTTAAATCGATATTTGGAAAGAAAAAAAGAGAAACTGTTATTAATTTTGTTTCCAACAAAAATTATGCATATCAATAGGAAAAACTTGATTACACTGACGACCACTTAATATGAATTTTAATCGACCATAACACTGAAAAATAACGAAAAAAGTAAGCGAAAATGTAAAAAATTGCCAAATCATAGCAATCAGTTCTACGCTCGACGAACAAATAAAAAATAAAGTAAAATATAATTTTTTTTTTTAACATCCGCCGCAACGACAAAGTAAGATGTGGCTTTGATGTTCGACGCTATAATGACAACAACAAGCACAAAAGCGACAACTATATGTATACAAAAAAAAAAAAACTACAAAAATAACAACATAAATCATGAGTGTTTGTAGTGTAAAATTCGCGTCACTTCCACCCACTTACACGCGCGCACTTTTTTGTGTTGCCCTTCACTGCTGTTGTCTGCCACAAACAACTATGTTATTGTATCTTTGTTGCCTTGCGCTGCTATTGTTATTATACTGCCGCCTCGGTCATTATTGCTATTGCCTTTGCTATTGTTGCTTTGGTATCGGCTATTGCTGTTACCGTTTCCGATTTATTTATTTTGTTGTTATTGAGGTTGCATACATCGTTTTCTCGCTTCTTTTGTTCGAGTGTGATGTGTGTGTGTGTGTGTGTGTATGGGTATCTGTTTTCGCTTGGGGTGACATCAGTATGCGAATGCTGATGCGTATCCTTTTATTGGCGACCATGACACGATTTGATATTATAGTTCTTTGCCATTATCCCGATGCGAGGTCGCTGCTTTTGTTGTTCCTGCTGTTGTAGTTAAAACAATTGTATCTACGTGCGCTTAAGTGTAATGACATTGCGAGCATCAATCTCATTTCTGTTTGTTAGAAGAATGTCAATGGCGAACAGTGGTTCGAAATCAAAGGAGATGACTGTAGAATTTTTTGGAAGTTTTTCTGAAAATAATCGTTTATACATACATTAGTATAACTAGATATCGAAATGTTATACAGCTTAATTGTTATTAGTTGAATCCATTTATTTGGTACAGTAAAGGGACTTGAAAATTCTAGATATTTTGAACAAATTTTAAGTAAGCCCAGCTTTTTTTACAAATGAAAGACAATTTTAAATAAACTTTGGCATTTTACTTAGTTCCTGAATTACAAATAATGCACTTTTCTTCAAATTTTTCTTAATTTCATATAAACACTAGCTTATAGCTGGTTCCATCCCACTTTTTTATGCAAATAAGGAAAAATAATTTAAAGATATTATATTTTATTTATGTGCCCACTTTGTTATAGTTGTATATTTTCTAAGCGAGTTAAGGTATCAAGGCCGTTTAAAACTGTGAAATTATAAAATATCGTCTGGACGCTAATTATATTTATGAAAGACTTCAATCCCGGCGGTTCTTAATATATATTTCCAACTAAAATTCAGTAAGTTGGCTTTGATAAAATACCACTGCTCACTACTGTAGCTAAATTCCTCCAGTGGTATGCATCATGCGATTTTTAAATTACATGACAGATGCCGGCTTTCTCTTTCTCATTAACTAAAATTTTGTTTGTCACTACGGCACTGATAAAATAAATCTCCATAATAAATTTAAAATACTAACAGGGATTCTCGATGCTCCAGGAGATATTTCCTTTTCAAGCATCAAGTTAAAAAGGTTGCACGAGAAAGAGCTACCCTGTCTGAAACTTCGTTTTCTGACAGAGCTGGTATTGTATCCCAACGCCACCTAAATAACCAATATAAGTTTTGCATGGATACCAAACTCTGACATCGCGACGTATAGGCAACTACTTTTCGCGCTGTAGAAAGCTACATTTATTCTCTTTCTTGCTTAGTTTTAATTCCATTTTTCATCTATTTTCAATCACTGTGCAACAAATCGACGCTAGCCTACTACAAGTGTATCAATCACCAATTCGAAACAATCTATTGTATGTAAAACGGAAACTGCGACATTCATAGAAATGCGCTCAGATCAATTTGTTTAACGAGTGATTTCGCATGCGAAATGGATTGAATCGCGGCAATAGAAAAGGGGTGCTTACTAAAAAATCTTTCATGAACATACGTATGTATGTATGTACAAGTACATACAATTTGAATATGAGTATACATTGACAAGAGGCAAAGAATCAAAATAAGCATTGACAAGTTTTTAAGCACCCCACGACATTTCAGAAAGTATGCTGCTCTTTGTTTTACGAAGCGATCTGTCTATTTTTCTATTTGGCATCGGAAAAGCTTGGTTTTAGTCATGGTGTAATAATAACAAGGTGTTGTCAGTAACTTAACCTCACTTTTTCGGCAGGTCTATTCCGGTCACGCATTTTAAAGTAGTAGAAAAACTAATTATTTACCACTTTTAATCCGTTCGTGCATACTATTTCAAATTAAATCTAGAAAAATGTTTAATTACAGGCTTATAAGCCTGAATATATGTTTGTATCTTAAGCTCCACACAGGTTGCACATATATTGTAACTTTTAAAAAAGTACAGGCCGTAAAATAAAGCAATTTCCTATAAAACTGTAAATGATTTTTTAAATAGATTAGTAATAATAATAATAGATAGATTGGCGCTTACTCATTTGGCCGAGCTTCTCCTCCGACTTGCGGCGTGCGCCTTGATGTTGTCACACAAAGCGGAGAGACCTACAGTTTTACGCCGACTCCGAACGGCGATTGCATTTTTATGAGAAGCTGTTTTTCATGGCAGTAATACACTCGGATGTTTGCCATTGCCTGCCGAGGGACGACCGCTGTTAAGAAAAAACATTTTTTCCATATTTTTTGCTATGTTGCTTTGACCAGGGCTTGAACCCAGCTGCTGCGGAGTGGAGCGCGCACTGCTTACCACTACGCCACAGCGGCTGACATATAGATTAAAACACATAGGCCCGTAGTAATAGTCAAAATAAAGTCGACTTTAAAGTTAGTTGCAGCTTTTTGACA
>NW_023458558.1:3354484-3360718 GCF_013731165.1 Rhagoletis pomonella
AAGCCAATCTATTAAGGTTGATTTTAGAACCGACGTGGTGCCAAAAATTTTTTTTTGAGACTCAAATGGCCATGTCCTTTTATAAAAATAGGAGTTGTAATTAAGCCTAAGTCTTTTCCTGACGTAACTTCTAGATATTTTATATTTAAAGCACTCTGCCTTATTATTTTCGTATCTTGTTGTAAGCGGTACACAAATAGCTTTTTGATAACTCTTGTTGTGGCTCTCATTGGCAACTTAAACATTAAAAAAAAAATGTTCAATGAAGAAAACCGGAAATACAAAAGGAAGCGAACTGTTCAACACTGCGCTCGTTTGTTTTTCTTGTTGAGAAACGAAGCTCTACAGAAATTGAAATTAAACCAATGTGTACAAGAATCTACGTGTTTGACTTTGCGCCACTAATATCCGTACTTAGGAAGTTTCGTTTTTATCTATGCAACAGAAGTGAACAAATTCAATTTCCTAAAGATTTATTTCAAAAACTCTTAAGGATTAAGATGACAATTTCTTTCTTGGAAAATGAAATACTCGCAAGTTGGAAAAAAAGCAAAAAATGGCAAATTGGTAAGAAATTCTTTTGCATGTGTTTGCGCAGAAGTTTGTGCTGCGAGCAGTTAGACAGAGTGAGAGCTAGATGAAATGAAGAAGGAGCAAAAGCCACATGCGACAGTCTGCCAGACATTTAGACTCACAGCAGGTAACTGAATGCAATATCCGGCATCCGAACTATATACATATAAACAGAAACACATGCAAGAAATAGTAAGGCATTTTTTATACCCGAGCGCACTTGTGCACAAGGGTATTATAACTTTGTTCACATAACGGTTGTTTGTAACAGGCAAAACGAATCGAGATAGATATAGACAAATGTATACATAAATGATCAGAATGAAAAGAGAAATCGATTAAGCGGTGACTGTCTGTCCGTCCGTCCGTCCGTCCGTCCGTCCGTCCGTCCGTCTGTCCGTCTGTGCACACGATAACTCGAGTAAAAATTGAGATATCGTAACGAAACTTGGTACGTGGACTTCTTTTGGGCATAGGACGGATGGTATTGAAAATGGGCGAAATCGGACAATAACCACGCCTACCTCCCATATAACGGTAATTTTCAGAAATACGAAAAGTGCGATATTTTATTAACTACTGAAGATAATTCACTCAAAATTGATATTTACAATGAGTTTTAGACGAAAAATAAGAATATTAAAAAATTTTGGCAAATGGGCGTAGCCACGCCTACTTATGGTTACATGTGTATATCTTGGTAACCGCTGCACCAATTTCTTCCAAGCTTGGCACAGTTGTTGGTCCTGCTACAACATACCAAATGGCCGAAAATTTTTAAAATCGGACAATAACCACGCCCACATCCCATATAACGGTAATTTAGAAAAATACGAAATCCTCGATAAATCAGTAAATATTAAAGCTAATTTATTCAAAATTGATGGTTGCAACAATTTTTTACCAAGAAATACGCTTATGAAACAATTTTGGAAAATGGGCGTGGCACCGCCCACTTATGATCACATATATGTATCTCGCTAACCGTTCTAGCAATTTGAACCAAACTCGGTATGGTTATTGTGCTTGCCACATAAAAGCAAAGCGTTGAAAATTATTGAAATCGGACTAAAATTACGACCGCTTTTCATATAACGGTATATTTCAGAAATGCTTGAAACTGCAATATTTCGAAAATTTAAGGACGCTAATTTACTTAAAATTTATACACCCCGGCTTATCGTGTAGCGGTAGCTTTCGGAAAGGTGGAAAACATATATTTAATAATTGCGCCGGGTATTTAATGTTCGGCTCCACCCGAACTTAGACTTTCTTACTTGTTATTTATTTCAATAAGTGGAGTTCCAGAAGCATGTACAATTAAAAGTAAATCAATTATTTAAATAATTTTGGCCTTAAAACGTTTATTTGGACGAACAATTATCAAAAATACTCGTTTACTTTATTACTTTATTTAATAACTTTGGTAAGTTTTCAAATAGAACGTTCATGTTCGCAGCAATGAAAGTTGGAATCATGTACAACACAAACAAAAAAAATTTAAGTTACTTCAAAATTTTAACCAAACCATTCTGGAATATTGAAATTAGTATGCCACCGAATGAAAAGAAAATACTTGATGATAAGATTACTATGAATGCGAAAAGAAAATTCCAATTTTACAATTTTCATTGGTCCACTCGAAATTCATTCCGATTTTTTACATACATGAATACATGAATAGAATTTATATGTAATTTTTCCGAAGAAAAAAACCTCGTATTAATGAAAATCAGATTCGTCTGCTGGATTCTAGCTCATGTCGATGAGTTGATTAGAAATGAGTGAAAAATTAAAAAAAAACTCAATTCTTCAATAGCATGTACTTGTATTCCTACAAAAAAGGAAATTCTTAATTTATGAACTTATTTTAAAAACAAAGTGATTTCATGAACAAACAACAGCATTAAAAAATCAATATCATAGATTCATCATTAGGCAGTCTTTTGTCTCTTAACACTTTCCGCATTCTGGAATGAAATCCCCAAACATTTATTTTTTTTTTTGTGGACGCATTATCATCGCTCTTTAAGGTCCAGCAATAAACAGCAAGCACGTGTAGGTTTGATTTCCTATCATACCACTTCTGCTTAGTGGCTATGTCCTGGTGCAATCGTTCGCCATATTCTTCACTAGTGTTTGTTCTTTATTTTTACTAGGTTTGTGTTTATAATTTGTCACCCCACAATCCATCGACATGAGGTAGAATCCATGAGGCGAATTGGATTTTCCTTAATAGGTTGTTTTTTTTCTTAGAAAAAAGACTACGTTAAAATTGCATTTTTAATTATTATACCCGAGCGCACTTGTGCACAAGGGTATATTAATTTTGTTCACATAACGGTTGTTTGTAACAGCCAAAACGAATCGAGATAGATATAGACAAATGTATACATAAATGATCAGGATGAAAAAAGAAATCGATTAAGCCATGTCTGTCTGTCCGTCCGTCTGTCCGTCTGTCCATCTGTCCGTCTGTCCGTCCGTCCGTGTACACGATAACTCGAGCAAAAATTGAGATATCTCAACGAAATTTGGTATGTAGGTTTCCCTTAATCCAAGGTAGGTTGGTATTGAAAATGGGCGAAATCGGACTGTAACCACGCCCACTTCCCATATAACGGTAATTTCCAGAAATACGAAAACTGCGATATTTTAGTATCTACTGAAGATAATTCACTCAAAATTGATATTTATAATAAGTTTTAGACGAAAAATAAGAATATTATAAATTTTTGGAAAATGGGCGTAGCCACGCCCACTTATGGTTACATGTGTATATCTTGGTAACCGCTGCACCAATTTCTTCCAAACTTGGCCTTCGTACAACACACCAAATGGCCGAAAATTTTTAAAATCGCTCAATAACCACGCATACTTCGCATATAACGGTAATTTTCAGAAATACGAAAACTGCGATATTTTAGTAACTACTGGAGATTATTCACTCAAAATTGATATTTATAATAATTTTTAGTCAAAAATTAAGAATATTATACATTTTTGGAAAATGGGCGTAGCCACGCACACATGTGTATATCTTGGTAACCGCTGCACCAATTTCTTCCAAACTTGGCACAGTTTTTGGCCTTGGTACAGCATAAAAAATCGCCGAAACTTTTTAAAATCGGACAATAACCACACATCCCAGCCCACATCCCATATAACGGTAATTTAGAGAAATACAAAATCTTCGATAAATCAGTAAATATTGAAGCTAATTTATTCAAAATTGATGCTTGCAACAATTCTTTACCAAGAAATACGATTATGGTAAAATTTTGTAAAATGGGCGTTGCACCGCCGACTTATGATCACATGTAAGTATATCAGTAACCGTTCTACCAATTTGTACCATTCTCGGTATGGTTATTGTACTTGCCACGTGTAAGCAAAACGTTGAAAATTATTGAAATCGGACTAAAATAACGGCCGATTCTCATATAACGGTTAATTTAAGAAATGCTTGAAATTTCAATATTTCGAAATTTAAGGACGCTAATTTACTCAAAATTGATACACCCCGGCTTACCATCTAGCTGAAGGTTTCGGAAAGGTGAAAAAACATATATTTAATACTTGCGTCGGGTATTTAATGTTCGGCTTTCTTACTTGTTTTTTGAATAATGCCATTTTCGCCATTTTTTTCTCAAAAACTGGACGTGCTAGAAAAATTTTGTAGATCCACTTCAAATCAGCTTAAAAATCTATAAGATGAGGTCGGCCCCGTCTTTGAGAATAAAATACGACCAAATTTTGTTGAACCGTGTTATTTTTGAATAATATGACTTTTTAGTTAAGGCGTGTGGCAAAATGTGTTTGCTGACTGTGTAGGGGGCTACGGCTCGTATGCGTAACATACACCAACCACAACGGGTATATGAACACAAATTGTTATTTTTACTTTTTTAGTATATTTATTTATGCTTTCATTTAAATAGAATATCGCGATGGAATCTTTTTCTTTATGCAAAAAAGAAGATAATGCATTATCTAAGATAAATGGCATACTTATCTTAGATAATGCATTATCTTCTTTTTTGCATAAAGAAAAAGATTCCATCGCGATATTCTCATTTTCGACCCAAAATATGTTCTTGTCGAAAAATGTAACAACTCGTGTGATTTGCTCAAGCTAGTACATGAAAAAGGTTACAAATATTATTAAAAAAAAAACAGTAAAACTTACTAACGAGAGTTTACAAAATCAAGCATGCCCGTTATTTATGATAAATGTTTAAATGTCAATTTGTTGAAGCGAAATGAATCACTTAAATGCGCATATATGTGCATATGTATCCCTATTGGAAATATAAGTGAGTTTGTGTCGATGTTTGCTTTAAATATTTTTTTTCCTTATACCTCAACCTCACCGCTTTGGAGCGCTCATGCGGGCCTAAATGGCTAAAACTTTTCCACTAACAGCTGGAATGAGAACAAAACGGAAAACGAATTCGTATGGCTTAAGTGCCATTTGTGACTGTTTTTGGCAGACATTTCCGTTGAAACACCTTTGTCGCTGGTTAACTCAAAGATGCTTGCTTGCGTAGCCCTACAATCATACCCGAATACATATGTATGTATGTATCAATGTATACAGCACCACTGTTCGCCGCAAATGCCATCCACGACTGTCTCGAAATTTGCCGCTGAAGCCCCACTTCTAGTATGTAGTATCATGAAAAATTTGTATTTTATTATAAGCAGCAACTTTTAAACTGTCGCCATATGCCAAACTCGCATTTAAGTGTTACTGCTGCTGGCAAAGCTAGGCTAGTGCCAAGGGCGAGCCTGTAACTCTAGCGAGGGACTTGAGCGGTATGTGTTAGCGGTACAAGATGAAAAGCTTTGCCAAAAAATCTCTTCTGCCAAGTGACAGCGCATACATCGCTCCACATACAATTTACTATGTAATGAAATGTCTCTACTCCATTTTTTGCCCACAAGGAACTCAAAGGCATCGCAACAACTTTTGCCACAAAAGCCATAGCTACAAGCAGCAAAATATTTTTTCTTACGTACTACAGTATCTAGTAAGCCCCTACAATAAGTACTCATAACCGAGTGCTTTACTTGCTTTTTCTTAAGTCACAGCGAGAAATAAAGAAATAAATACAAAATGCTGTGAGCAGCGTACACTTATACATATATATTTATTTGTACATGCATAGAGTATGTGCATATTATGGTGGCCCTTAAAGCTAAATGATGATTTTTGTCAGTCTCACCATTGAGGATGTAATACCACGGTCACAGATGTCGCATGTTAATTTTGGTACCGATTGGAGATGGTTAAGGCGTGTCGCACAGGGGGCAAAGTGCAGATTCCCCTCTAGAGACTCGAAAAATTAAAATACATATTTTTTTCATCTAATACCCAAAATCGTCACCACCATATTCTAAGAATCATCCCGATGGGAGTCGGTTAAGGCGCTTCGCAATGGCATCAAATGCCAGATGCCTCTATGAACTCAAAGAATTACAAATATTTTTTTCCTCATTTATTATCCAAAATCAGTAATGCTAAAGTCGGTGATATCATATAAATAAATTTTGGTCCTTATTGGAGTCGTTTAAGACGTCTTCATTGGGTAATCCGAAATTTGACCCCTGTAGTCATGTAAAACTCTCTTTGTTCTTATATAATCCTCTCTTTGATCG
>NW_023458558.1:3360818-3388740 GCF_013731165.1 Rhagoletis pomonella
GATGTTCCAAAAAATGATGTATTTTAATTTAACATACCTAGTTTTTTTAAAAATATTTATAATTTGAAACTCCAAATTTTCAATACCTTCATTTAATTTTCACTATGTTATCAGCTTATTGTCAATATTATTATAAGCATTGTTTTAAAATTCAAATTGACAAGTTTAGTAACCTGATCTTTACGTCTTCATAATAGCAGGATGCAAATATCAGCTCTGTCAGAATTGGGAAATAACTCTCGGATCCGTTTGCTACCAAAGGGGGTTTCAGACAAGGCGACTAAGTTTCATTTGATTTCTTTAATATTTTCCGCCTTCTCCAAGTCGGATAAGGAAGCAAAGCGATTGAGTCGGTTGAGTATTTGAGAGAAAAATTTTGCATAAGATTTATGGCCCTTTATTCAGTAGCGACGGCGAGTACCGAAGACGACGGAATGGCTTAGCCATGTGGTTCGAATGGACACTGACGTTCCAGCTGTGAAAGTGTTCAATTCGGAAGCCGCTGGGGCGGGAGAGAGGAAGAGATCGGCCCACATAACGATGGAAAGATCAAGAGGAGAAGGTTGGCTTCACTTGACATTGCCAACTGGCGTCAACACTGCGAGCATTTATTGATGTAAGCTATAAAAATTACCTTCAAAATATCGAATTTTGCATATTGTTGAATATTCAATATCGTCTGGCGTAGACTGCCACAAGCAACAAAATATGTGTGCCAGACATATTTCCACGATAGTGTTTTGTATTTTCCCTCCACCAACAAAGTCAGTGCTAAGATAATTCACAATTTTGCTTTATTTGGCTTCGCTACTGCCGCTAGAGCACTTAAAGATAAAGCAAAGAAAAATAGATGAATCGCCTTGAATTGTACATCTGGAACAAGTATGTTTCAAAGGGTGCAATTCCTTGCTTTCTTAGGGGCAATCTCCGGTTATGAGGAAATTTTCAATAACATGTAAGGTTAATCCTTAATTTCGCCAATGTCATAAATGATGGTGGGATGCTCAATCAGCTGCTTTTGCTACAGCGTGCGCATCCATATCTCGGCTTGAAAAATACTACTGCGGCCTGAGAGCCTAAAACTTTATTGCGATTCAACGCAGAAGCCCCACTTTCCCAGCCAATTTTGCAGTAAGTGTAAGAAACAATAAAATCAATAAGAACTGTCATGTGAAAAAAATTGAAAATCCCTGTAGAATTTTGTTTCGCTTGTCTTCGAATGGAAGTACCACTTCGCCAGAGAACTATATATTTATAGAGATAATTTTTTGGATTTAAGTATTTCGCTGACATGCTTTTCTCTGCATTTACGAATAAAGGAGACGCATTTTTTCCCAACATGGTGCTGAAAAGAAATCCAGCCATAATATATCTATTAAATTTCTCCTTAGTATAAAGCCATTGTCTGTTACTCTGTCCAAATGCATAACTCACGTTTAACTTTAGCTTTTAACCGCCAAGAAAATGCCAAATGCTTACCTGCTGTGAGTGAGAATTCTACAAGTTGCGAACATGTGTATAAGTAACACATACATGTGAGTATTAGACTTGATCATACAAAAAAAAAGATTTAAGTAAATGATGGAATCGGATCATAGTGAAAGGATTATGAAAAGCACCACTATTTCTGTTTTTTAAAAGTGCTCAGGACAACAATATTTATGACGCAAACATTTTCTTGAAGTTAGCTCAAATAGAAGGCATTACTGGACTTGGGTAAGTAACACGTTAAGCTGTAGAAATATCATGGTGCAAGGGGACTTAGATCAGGTTACGTACACGAGACGCACATATCTACATAGAGGCACATCACAGGATGAGGTATTATCAACACTTCTATGAAGGTTTAGGGTACTAAAGAATCTAGAAGGGCCAGCAGCTACGTTAATATTTTATGACGTTTCAGTGGTCATAAGCAAGTAATGTCGAATGACTCTTATGGTCTGATTATGCATTCTTCGCATAACTTCGCACAACTTCGCATACATTTCAAACTGTCATTTCGTATGTACTTTCTGTGTATTTTTTATGTATTCCATTACCCAGAAGTTAGCAGAACTTTTAAATACTTAGCGATCTTTTGAGTGTAGATTTAGCTTCACATTTTCTAAAGTTACATTTACATCGAAAACTAAGCTCGACGTAATTTTACACATACCTCCAGCGGATTTAGTAGTCGAGAACATAGCATAAACTCTTGTTTGAGAACGTGCGCCCACAGTAAACTAGCGTCATCCTTGACTGGGCGAATAGACAAAAGGATCCTGGTCTCTAGAAACTACAATAGAGATTGATGCTTGGCGTAAGTGCATGGAGTCGGAAGGGAACCAAACACCTAATAACACAGAAGGTTCTAAAATCGACGAAAGAGTAGGAGCTAAAGACAAAAACGGGAAGTGCTAAGACGCCGAGGAAACTATGGAATATAGTACATATAATTTGCAAATATCCAATGCACTGAATGCACTGATACTTGGGTTGTAAACGCATACCTGGAAAAACTGCAGTGGACGCTATATTTGTCCAAGTGAAACCTTGAATGGTCAGCTAAGCAAATTTTTGCCTTACCTAGTTTCCTCCGTTTTCATGGTTATAAAGAACTTTTCATTGTTTCATATGGAAATACGCCCAACCTAATGTATATTTGTCT
Organism: Rhagoletis pomonella; assembly: GCF_013731165.1. Taxonomy (NCBI): domain Eukaryota; kingdom Metazoa; phylum Arthropoda; class Insecta; order Diptera; family Tephritidae; genus Rhagoletis; species Rhagoletis pomonella. The sequence goes on from NW_023458558.1 coordinate 3,363,469, forward strand.
GATTGCACTCATACACCAATAGCTATTACTACATGTGTGTGTAAAATGACATGCTTGCTCAGGCGTTTTTTTTTTGTTTTGTCTAAATATATTAGTGTAAAACCATTTTTAGCTAGACACCTTGTATTTATGTATATGTATATCCATTAGGATGGTCCTTAAATGCCGGAAGAAAATTTTTACATCAGATTTCTTAAGCCTCAACCCCTAAATCGATGCTACTATAGTCGAAGATATCAAATATAAATTGTGGTCCCTACTGAAGCCGGTTAAGGCATGTCGCACAGGGGTCAAAGTTCGGATTACCCTATGAAGACGTCTTAAACGACTCCAATAAGGACCAAAATTTATTTATGTGTTATCACCGACTTTAGCATTACTGATTTTGGGTAATTAATGAAGAAAAAAAATATTTGTAATTTTTTGAGTTCATAGAGGCATCTGGCATTTGATGCCATTGCGACACGCCTTAACCGATTCACATCGGGATGATTCTTAGACTATGGTGGTGACGATTTTGGGTATTAGATGAAAAAAAATATTTATTTTAATTTTTCGGGTCTCTATTGGGGAATTTGCACTTTGCCCCCTGTGCGACACGCCTTAACCGGCTCCAATCGGTACCAAAATTAACATGCGACATCTGTGACCGTGGTATTACCCCCTCAATGGTGAGACTGACAAAAATCGTCATTTAGCGTTAAGGGCCACCATAATAAGCACATACTCTACGCATGTACATATAAATATGTATGTAGAAGTGTACGCTGCTCACAGCATTTTGTATTTATTTCTTTATTTCTCGCTGTGACTTAAGAAAAAGCAAGTAAAGCACTCGGTTATGAGTACTTATTGTAGGGGCTTACTAGATACTGTAGTACGTAAGAAATAATATTTTGCTGCTTGTAGCTATGGCTTTTGTGGCAAAAGTTGTTGCGATGCCTTTGAGTTCCTTGTGGGCAAAAAAGGGAGTAAAGACATTTCATTACATAGTAAATTGTATGTGGCGCGATGTATGCGCTGTCACTTGGCAGAAGAGATTTTTTGGCAAATCTTTTCATCTTGTACCGCTAACACATGCCGCTCAAGTCCCTCGCTAGAGTTACAGGCTCGCACTTGGCACTAGCCTAGCTTTGCCAGCAGCAATAACACTTAAATGCGAGTTTGGCATATGGCGACAGTTTAAAAGTTGCTGCTTATAATAAAATACAAATTTTTCATGATACTACATACTAAGAAGTGGGGCTGCGAGACAGTCGTGGATGGCATTTGCGGCGAACAGTGGTACATTGATACGTACATACATATGTATTCGGGTATGATTGTAGGGCTACGCAAGCAAGCATCTTTGAGTTAACCAGCTACAAAGGTGTTTCAACGGAAATGTCTGCCAAAAACAGTCACAAATGGCACTTAAGCCATACGAATTCGTTTTCCACTTTGTTCTCATTCCAGCTGTTAGTGGAAAAGTTTTAGCCATTTAGGCCCGCATGAGCGCTCCAAAGCGGTGCGGTTGAGGTATAAGGAAAAAAAAAATATTTAAAGCAAACATCGACACAAACTCACTTATATTTCCAATAGGGATACATATGCACATATATGCGCATTTAAGTGATTCATTTCGCTGCAAGAAATTGATATTTAAACATTTATCATAAATAACGGGCATGCTTGAGTTTGTAAACTCTCCTTAGTAAGTTTTACTGTTTTATATATATATATATATATATATATAATATTTGTAACTGTTTTCATGTACTAGCTTGAGCAAATCACACGAGTTGTTACATTTTTCGGCAATAACACTTATCCTTGATAATGCATTATCTTCTTTTTTGCATAAAGAAAAAGACTCCATCGCGAAATTCTATTTAAATGAAAGCATAAATAAATATACTAAAAAAGTAAAAATAACAATGTGTGTTCATATACCCGTTGTGGTTGGTGTATGTTACGCATACGAGCCGTAGCACCCTACACAGTCAGCTAACACGTTTTCTCGCACGCCTTAACTAAAAAGTCATATTATTCAAAAATTACACGGTTCAGCAAAATTTGGTCGTATTTTATCTCAAAGGCGGGGCCGACCTCATCTTATAGATTTTTTTTAAGCTGATTTGAAGTACATCTACAAACTTTTTCTAGAACGTCCAGTTTTTGAGAAAAAAATTTCGAAAATGGCATTATTCAAAAAATAATTAAAAATGCAATTGTGACGTAGTCTGTTTTCTAAGAAAAAAAACAACCTATTAAGGAAAATCCAATTCGCCTCATGGATTCTACCTCATGTCGATGAATTGAGTAGAAAGGGGTGAAAATTTATAAACAAAAACCTAGTAAAAATAAAAAACACTACACACACTAAAACACACTAGCGAAGAACATGGCGGGCGATTGCACCAGGACATAGCCACTAAGGAGAAGTGTCATGATAGGAAATCAAACCTACACGTGCTTGCTGACTATTGCTGGACCTTAAAGAGCGATGATAATGCTTCCGCAAAAAAAAATGTTTGGGGATTTCATTCCAGAACGTGGAAAGTGTTTAGAGACAAATGACTGCCTAGTGATGAATCTATGATATTGATTTTTTAATGTTGTTGTTTGTTCATGAAATTACTTTGTTTTTAAAATTAGTTCATAAATTGAGAATTCCCTTTTTTGTGGGAAAACAAGTACATGCTATTGAAGAATTGAGTTTTTATACCTTTCATGAGCATGAAATGGTATTATAACTTTGGTCCGATGTTTGTAAGTACCAGAGCAAAAAGAGATAGACCCATTAAAATGTGTACTTATATGATCAGAACGTCGAGCTGAGTTGATTTAGCCATGTCCGTCTGTCCGTCTGTCTGTCTGTTTGTATGCAATCTAGTCTCTCAGTTTTCGAGATATCCGGGTAGGTGGGTGTATTTTTATAATGTATTAATCATTTGTCGGAACCGGAAGAATCGGACCACTATAACATATAGCTCCCATACAACTGATTGTTCAGATATGAGATTTTTCATTTCATTTCTCCATTTATGCAGCTACGAACATGAAATTTTGCAATACTTGCACCCATTATCAACAGAAAACTTACAGTGAAAATTAAAAAGATCGGGTAACTATAACCTGCAGCCCCCATACAACTGATTGTTCAGATATGAGGTCTTTTATCATAACTCCTCCATTTATGCAGCTAGGAACATGAAATTTCGCACCATTTTCACTCATTATTAACAGATTTTACTGTAAAACTTCTTTATTTGATAGATATTTTATAAATAAAAATACAAAGTCTACTGAGAAAATCGTCAAAATCTATGCTGTATAAGCTTTATCTCCTATAGCACTGGTTGTTCAGATACCAGTTTTTGCGATATATCTCCTTTATGTAGGAAACTAAATCCAATAAATTGTGTTACCGGTTTACATACCGATCACATTGCAGTGAAAATCACTTAGATTGGTGCCATATAAAGTATATCTTCCATACCTCTGATTGTTTAGATGCGATTTTTTATAAAAGTATGTAACTCCTCTATCGATGTATGCAGATGTATTCAAAAGCAGTAATCTGTCAAAGTAAAATTTGCAGATGTTCATGAAAGGTATGAAGACTTCGGCATAGCCGAAGACAGCGCTGCTCTTACTTGTTTTTTTTTTATTTTTCACTCATTTCTAATCAACTCATCGACATGAGCCAGAATCCTGCAGACGAATCTGATTTTCATTAATACGAGGTTTTTTTCTTCGGAAAAATTACACACAAATTCTATTGAAAAAAAAAATATATATATATTTATGTATATATTAATTTCTTCATGTATGTAAAAAATCGGAATTTCGAGTGGACCAATGAAAATTGTAAAATTGGAATTTTTGTTTCGCATTCATAGTAATCTTAGCATCAAGTATTTTCAATATTCTAGAATGGTTTGTTTTGACAAGAACATTTTCACCGTTTAATGTTAAAATTTTGAAGTAACTTAAATTTTTTTTTTTGTGGTGTTGTACATGATTCCAACTTTCATTGCTCGAACATGAACATTCTATTTGAAAACTTCCCAAAGTTATTAAATAAAGTAATAAAGTAACCGAGTATTCTTGATAATTTTTCGTCCAACTAGACGTTTTAAGGCTAAAATTTTTGAAATAATTGATTTATTTTTAAATGTACATGCTTCTGGAACTCCACTTATTGAAATAAATGAAGAATGCCTTACCATTTTTTGCATGTGTTTCTGTTTATATATAGTTCGGATGCCGGATATTGCATTCAGTTACCTGCTGTGAGTCTAAATGTCTGGCAGACTGTCGCATGTGGCTTCTGCTCCTTCTTCACTTCATCTAGCTCTCACTCGGTCTAACTGCTCGCAGCACAAACTTCTGCACAAACACATGCAAAAGAATTTCTTACCAATTTGCCATTTTTTGCTTTTTTTCCAGCTTGCGAGTATTGCATTTTCCAAGAAAGAAATTGTCATCTTAATCCTTAAGAGTTTTTGAAATAAATCTTTAGGAAATTGAATTTGTTCACTTCTGTTGCATAGATAAAAATGAAACTTCCTAAGTACGGATATTAGTGGCGCAAAGTCAAACACGCAGATTCTTGTACACATTGGTTTAATTTTAATTTCTGTAGAGCTTCGTTTCTCAACAAGAAAAACAAACGAGCGCAGAGTTGAACAGTTCGCTTCCTTTTGCATTTCCGGTTTTCTTCATTGAACATTTTTTTTTTTAATGTTTAAGTTGCCAATGAGAGCCACAACAAGAGTTAGCAAAAAGCTATTTGTGTACCGCTTACAACAAGATACGAAAATAATAAGGCAGAGTGCTTTAAATATAAAATATCTAGAAGTTACGTTAGGAAAAGACTTAGGCTTAATTACAACTCCTATTTTTATAAAAGGACATGGCCATTTGAGTCTGAAAAAAACTTTTTGGCACCACGTCGGTTCTAAAATCAACCTTAATAGATTGGCTTTACTGCATAGGCAAGTGATGGCGAAAAGTAACACAACAAATAACTAACTCCAAGGATTGGCAAATCTGTCCGTCAATGCCCGATTAACAAAACAAGTTTTATAACAGTTATGGAGTAATTTATTCAACCACCAGGTTAGTCTTTATTTAATGTAAAACAAACTGATGTAAAGCATACCAAAAACCTTGTATTGAATTTTATATATTAAAAACATTTTGGCAGTTGACGATGAAAAGAGAATGTCAAAATAATGCAAAGTTGCACTTAGAATTTTATAACAGCACTTACACAAAACTTAAGAACAAATCGATGGCTGAGTTGAAGATCGACCTATCTCGGCAACCAGTTCAAAAACACCCTATCTCAGAAAATTTTTAACAACGCTCTATCTCATAAGCAATGTCGTATCTCAGAATTCGGTTGATAAACGCCCTATCTCAGCTGCCAATTCGAGAACGCCCTATCTCAGCTTATTTTTAATTTATTTTCCTTGGAGATGGGGCGTTTTGGAACCGAATGCTGAGATAAGTCGTGGTTCAACCATATTCTGAGAAAGAGCGTTCTTTAATCAAACTCTGAAGTAGGGCGTTCTTGAAAAGTATTCTGAGTTAGGGCGTTTTTGAACTGCCATAATACCTAAAGTGTCACAAAAGGCGGGACTTCGTCACACGAAAAAAGAGAAATATATATTTCTTTACTGCACTATATTTCTCTTCCTTTATCGTACATACTGATGACTGAAATATTTTATGAAATTAAATATCAATTCAATAATAATTTCAGGGCTTTATCAACTTTTTTTTGTCTTTTCTGTGAATGTAATTTTTTGAGCCACTGTCCACGCTAAAACTTACGTGACTTTGGAACTCTTAAGATTTATAAAAAATATTTAAAAATTGTATTTTTCAGAAAATCGATTAAAATTTAATATAAATTAGAGAAAGCAACAACAGTTATATTGGTGAACTTTGCTCAGTGAGTAGAACGCAGGGTCATTAGATCGAATCCTAGTGAAGAAGTCTAATGAGGAGATGTGGTGATCTACGAAATAGCAGCTTCAGCCTCTACTAAAATGTAAAGTTTTGTTTGTTCCACAAAAATTATCATTAAAAACGGCCTCCAGCTCAATAAAATTATTGAACGAAAATGTGACTTTTAATACAATTACCAGACAATGAATTATTTGGCGTCATTAAAGTAAAAATAAATCAAGGAAATGCAATTTATAATTTTTCACAAATACATTTATACAACTCGTTTGAGTATTGTAAGGCAAAATAGTTTACGTGGAGAGCTGGACAATACTAATTTCTTTATGAATTAAGACAATTTTTGATTTTGATGCAAAACACCAATTTTTCTTGTAATTAAAGCCATGCCAATTTAAATGCATATATCACAAATATGCTCATTAAAAACGTAGGGCGAAATTACATATGTATATTTATATATATTTATAGTTTCAACGTTGGTCACCTATAATGGCTAACCACAACAAATTGCAAGCAGAAATCACATGCTTATCGACATATGTAAATGTGTATTTAATTTAAAATCACGTCAATTGCACTTAACCGCAATCAACTTCATTAGCACCACACTTTTTAGGTTACATTAAATGTCGCAAAACATTAAAAAATTAATAAATAGAAGCTGTTTCTTAATTTTTTTTTGACTTTGGCGAGTTTTTGTTGTTTATCCGTTTAAAAACAGTAGCAAGTTCACTTCATTCCAGTTCGTTGACAATGTCACACGATGCTCATTAGCGTAAGGCTGTGCACCTATGTACGTGCATAAGTGTACGTGAATGCAGCTGCATACTCATTTGTAAATGCGTGTTTTATTTACTCATATGTGCAGGAGTGTGTGTGTATGTGGATGTGAATATGTAAAGGTAAGGGGCATAAAAACGATGAAACTGTTGCGAATTACTCATACGCCCTGGGTTACCGCAAATGCAAGACGAAAAAATATGAATAAATGATTACACATACATATGTATCTATGTTTGTGTGTTTCTACACAAATTATTAGGTATTCCTGTCAATTTTTTAAAGTATACCTCAAAAATTCGATAATATAATTTTTTATAAAAAAAGGTGTTAAATTGCATACAAATAGAAATACAAAATTACACCCGGTTTAAAACTAATTACTCAGGTTTAGTTAAATAAAAGTTTCTGCACATTGAACCAAACCTTTATATCCATATTTTATTCGACGCCCTGAATGCGAGTCCGAGGTTTGTTAGCCTCCATCACGTCAGGTTCGATGTCATTTGAAGGTAGAGCAGAGAAAAGATCATTGAATAAACCTTCCGAATTTGATCTTAAGATTACCTTGACCTTTAAATGACCTTGAGGAATCAAGGGGCCCCCATATTTCAGCGACAACCAAAACCTATGCATGTATATGAATTTTTATTTTTATTGAAAATTTGTTTTTATTATTTGAATCTCAAATAGCCTCGAATCTGATATTATGGAGGTTCAATAACATAGGGATATAGAGATTTAGTTCAATATGCCGATTTTTTTTTTAACCTGTGTTATAGTTAATAAATTCCACATGTATGATAATTTTGTAGGACCACCCTTTTCGTATTCTTCTTTTTCGTCGACCGCTGTCCCTAATTGGTTGAAGGTGCGTAGTACCACTCCGTAGGACCTGGATCCCATTCCTCGTTCGAATAAGAAAACTTTTTTTATAACAACAATCGTTCCAAGGCAGATAATGGAAACACTCCGGTGGTATTTCTGTCTTGAAAAAGCCTCCCATAAAATTGTTTGCCGTTTGAAGGCGGCGCTGAATTTCAGGTCCCCCTATTTTCGTTATAAAATCAGGATGCAGACCGCAAATTTGGGGTGAAACCTAACCAAAGACAGCAACGTTTAAGTGCCAAAATATATATTATCATTATTATTATATCAGTTATCTTATATCCAAGCCGGGCTACAACAATCCAATGAATTATATGGTTTTGAAAATTCTCGAGTAAAAAAATGCATAAATACTCGAAAAAATGTCCATAATAAACTAACGAACCACTGTAATTTAGCGCATTTGTACATATATAATTATGCATGTATATACACAAATAATATAATCTTTCTTTTTAGCAAAAAAAACTTAATTTCAGCAATAAACTTTTGAAAGCGAAAAAAGTCTCCTAAATAGTAAAAGTGCGCAAAAGAGCTGCAATTAATGCAGTGAAATGAGGAAATATCATGAAAATGAAGCACGTAGCACTACCGCAGGGTCATACAAACTTCAACATAGACGTGGCAGTGTATGTGTGCGCATAAGTCCGTATCATATGTCGTTCTATGTATATGAAAGTGAGTATGAATTTCAAACCATCCGCATTGCGGCGTCAAACAGCAACACGGGCAACACCGGCAGAAGAAGCGGCAGCAAACTGGCACAAATGATATCAGATGCAGGTAACAGTGGTTGTGTGCAATGTGGCTGATGAAGCTGGCAAAGAATGCGCGCAAAGGCGATATGATAAGCAAAGGGAAATGGATATTCATATGATTTCACTCATCACATACGTATGTAGATATGTGTTTGCAAAAGTGTTTGTAAGCATGTGTTTACTGGTGAAATTATAATATCCAGAAGGCCGAATACACTGATGTGTGTATGTACATAAGACTGGTTCGCAAAAAAAAAGTTGCAATTTGTAAGCTTACTTTGAGAGGAGCTTAGGATCATACAACTTTTAACTCTAGGCGATTACTCAAAGTAACCAAAATCGACATTTCTTCCAATTTTTTATTTTTATTTATGACGCAAGTTCAAGTGTACGGCGTAACGGAATTAAGACCGACTTAGAGATAGAGACTGATTTACTCACGTCATCATGGGATTTTAGTTTTAAGATTTCCATACACTTTCCTGTTCGGGAAGATTGCGAAGGTGGCCTCCTGTCGGTAAAAGATGTTATTTCCATCTACACAGATGATAAAAGGAGTAAGTAGGCTTGGATCTGTAATCCGAGGATATTCAAATAACTGCAATGCCTTTCAGGCGGGTATAGTGCCATAGGGAAGGCGACTTGTCTCATACGGGATATTAAGTCCCTGTCAGGGAAAGTCACTATATTCGTTGACAGCTAGGCGGCATTGAATATATTAGGCTCCAAGGCAGTAAAGTCGAAAGCAGTTCGGAAATGTCGTACAATGTTGGTTTCACTGAGTCACGTCAAAACCTCTATCTGCTTGGTTACGGGACATATCAGTATAGAAGGGAACGAAAGAGCCGATCAGATGGCTAGACACGGCCAATCGCGAGTTAGAGCTCTTGCCAGCGTCACCATAGGGCACTGTGCTGTGGCATAAATATTCCTTCGATGGCGTATACCAAAAAGCTCCCTCTTTTAATAAGTTGTTGGGATGATGATGAAGAGGAATCGATTCACCACCTCTTAAGTCAATGCCCAGCGCTCCAGAAAAGGCGTCTCAAGCATTTGGGATCATGCTTTTTCAAAAGCTTGGGGGAGTTAGCGGAGGTAATTTGAAATGAGCAATTAAAGTGCCTATTGATAACTAAAAAATATTAATTTCATTTCAAATTTTTAAACTGCTTTTAAATGCCCAATATCGGCTATTTAAATATGGAAAATGTAAACCCGATTTTGAAGACGATTTCATAATTAGCTTGAATGTCACTTAATTTTTTATCGGAAGTTGGTCCAAATGCAGGGATCACACGATCTGTACATTTGTACATTTTGACAGTTCTAGAGTAGGGTTTCCGGATTTTTTTTTTTGTTGCTAATTTATTTTATTGTTTTGTTTGTTTTATTTTTTTATCACCCTAAACAATCATGGAAAGCGAGGCGTAAGCATTGCATTTACGGGCTCAAATACAGAGACGAGCTGTATATATACTGATATGGCAGAATTAGGAGGGCTGTAGCAAAGAGCTAAATAAACATAACTCTTGCTAGCCTGTACACTTATGCATTTTATTCATTTGGAAGAATTTCTGAGGTTTCGGTCATTTTTCGTTCAAAAGGAAATAATATTAAAATTGGAAGGAAGAAATTTTAACATTTTTGCTGTTTTTTACTACTCGCCTAAAACGAAAACTTGTGTGACCTAACACTCCTCTTAAAGAAAACGTTCTCTCTAAAGGGGGTAACTACAAATTAATTTTTTTTGTACATTAGGGTAGTCCAAAAAAAATACTTAAAATGTTAAGCTCTCATCCCCTAGGATTTTTCTAAATTGGTGCCCTATTGAATTTTTTGGGGGTTTAGAGGGACCTATAAAAATAGTTAATATAAAAAAAAATAAAAATTTTGTTTTATTACTGGAATTCTTCAAAGAGAAACATAGTATTCAGATCGAAATATATTGATTTTGAATAACTCTACACCATTTCTAAAATTTTTTTCCCATATAAAATACGTGAAAAACTTCATAGCTTTGAGGCAGCTCTAAATATACTTACATATTTTTTTTTACAAAATATTACGGGTACTATTTTTTTCTATTGAAAAAATGGTAGGGGATAAGAGCTTAACATTATAAACCCCCCCCCCACGTTTTTTTGGACCACCCTAACGTACATTCTGCATCACCATTGCTTACTCGCGTTGGCTTTTCAAGTAGTTTAGTATGCACGTAGTAGTCAAAAAGTAGTAGCCAAAAAGGGGTAACAGAATCAAGAAACTCAGTTGTAAATTAATCAGTCATGCTTGCGAGAATATGCAAGAGGAGAAGGGGAGACAAAAAGTAGGATAACGGCATGCGATTTTTTGTTTTCTTGTATAGGTTTCAGGAGCTTTTTGCATCGTTTCATGTTACACACAAGGCATATGGAAAAAATAGTTTGAAACTAGGTTAGCTCATACGTTGTGAAAGAAGAAGAGCGTGTGGCTCGTTGAGCTGTCATTTAGAGTAGTTAACTGCTTAATTATATGCGCTTCATTGCGGCAGATAAAAGATTTTACTTAATTTTTTTACATGTATGTAAGTGCATAAATATTTTGGCTTTATATGAATAAATTTGCGAGTATATAAAATTGTGTGTAGGTAAACTTACCGAATGAAATAATAAGGTGACCGCGAGAAATGTTTACTTGCGCTGAAAGATCGTTTTATTTTGATTTTTTATTTCACTACTGGCACGATTTCATTATTTTTATTTTAAGGACTTAAAACATACATATGTATGTATGTACATTCGTGCAGTATTCGTAGTTAGGGTATTTAAATTTGAAAAAGTTTTCCATAAACCGAGTTTTTGTTTTTCAAATTAGTTTCAGCTTTGCTAAAACCAAATTTTAATGTAATTTTGCCACTTTATGAATGTATTTGGACACGCATTGATATTATTAGCTTTTCGCTAAAGAACAAACTATTAACTATTCTTCCATTAATAACTTCAATTACCACACAACCAACAAGTTTTTCCACATCCCGCGATAAAACTATCCGCTACGCACATCAAGCTGTTATCGCCTTATATGCAACGCTCGCTGTACGCACGCCATTGTTGAATCGAAATGTTTTGCCGCAAAATAATGCCGCCACACCGCAAGACCCACGAAACGTATCTACTGACATTGCATAGCCGCGCAAAGGCAAAGTCGAGCGCAATAAACGAATAAACAACTGTTTTTATTTACGAAATGTAATCATTCGACTCTCTGCGAAAGGAAACGCAGCACTGCATTTCGTTAGGAAAATTCGAATAAATTGACAATTCGTTGCAGCGTTGTCGGCTGTCATTCGAAATTGTAGTCGGGTTCGTTGAGCAAAGCGTAAATAGGAGCGTGCACTTGATGTGCCACGCTAATGCTCATTGGTGAGAAAAATTTGTGTTAGGCTAGTTTTTGAGCGTAATTTCTGGCAGTGCGCACTCAGCACTCATTCATTTCGAAGTCCGCTTACGTGTGCGCCGATGTTACTCATACGCCATGGTGAACTCACAGCATCCATTACTCGGTTCTCCATTAATGCTTTTGCTCTCTATGGCTCTTGCTCGGTCACTTGATTTTCCTCTTTACTCACACATTTGAGTGGTATAACAGTTTCTAATTGAGCATACTTTCATAGTAGATGCTATTTTTGCCTATCGTCATTCACCTACAATTAAGAGCTTGTTTGTGCAATTTGGTGTTTGTTTGTTTGTATACGCTTTCTGTTGAAAACTGTGCCACATTACGTGTGCATAACCCTTTTTTACATTAGCGTCCATTTCGCTTTTGCTCTCTTTCTCTTTGATGTTGTATTCAACGTTTATGCATTTATTGTCTTGCTGCATTGTCTTGTCCATTTCATAGTTAATATTTAGAAGTTTTAACTGACCCCAAAAGGCGTGCAACCACTTAGCAATTGCAGTGAACCTTTTTTATACTAGTTTTTTTTTTTTGTGTACTTCTTTTATTTCATACAACACATCTCTCATATTTGTTCTTTTCATTGGATTTTTCCTAGAGCTCTTAAGTGCATACCATCTATCTCCTTGGGTTTCTGTTTTTCTACCTTTACTCACCCCCCAATTTGCTTTTTGACTTTTTCTACCAACTGACTACTCTGCCTTTTCTGTATTGTTCTGTGTTACAAACACGTACATATGTATGTGTGTGTATCTGTGTGCCAAACCCCATTTTTCGACTTTTTGTGAATGTGAGTATTCTTTGTTGGTTTTTGCTTTGAGCCGAAATAGTGTTATTCTTTGTTGAGGTTTATTCACGCAAAGTGCATTGGCTTACTAAGTGAAGAGCTTTGACACGTTTTTGTAAGCAAACATTGCAGCCTGTTTTTCTCGTCCATTTCATTTGTATTTATTTTAGTTTCAATAAGCTTTGGATTTTAATAAAATATTTGGCTTTTAAATCACATATATAATTTGGAGCATATACATATGAACACATATGCATTAGGATGCATCGCTTGACATGAAGAAAAAAATCGTTACGGCTTTTCCATCAGAACTGTTAATAAAATCTATTATATATCAAATCTCCCGCCAAAATATTTCGAAAAAAAATATACTTGCGAGAGGAAAACTGATATGAAAAATCCAAGAATTAAAATATAAATAAAATAATTTTTTTTAAATATTATTTTCTATAAGATCGCCTCAGCTGAACGAGGACTTTCAACTTAACGGTCTGCATAAAAATGTTAAAACAAATTTATCAATGAAATTAAAATAACGAGATTTTTGGAATTATTTTCAAGTTCAGGTAAATATTAATATTTTTCCAAAATATTTTGGCGGAAGTTATAAAATCGAATACATTTTTTAATTCCGTTAGAAGACCGCCATTCTTTTTAAGCGACACCCTAATATACCTATGAATGTGTTTGTTTATGAAAGTATATCAGTTCAGTAGGTGAAAATGAATACAATTTTTGTGTTCTTTTGATTCACACGTAAACACAGTGGCAAAATAATTAAGGTTTTAAAAACTTAAAATTGCTGTATAGTTTTTTTTTTCGGAAAGGGAAACAGGAACGTGAACCGGATGAAAAATTTGGTCGGTTCGGTTCAGCGGTTCGAACCGCTTTTGCACTTTTGGATTGGTTCGTCAAAGGGGGTTTTTTGGTCTTTGAACCGGGGTTTCGGTTCGGTTCAACGGTTCGAAAAACAAAAACATAACGCGCAAGTTTAAGTGTTAAGTCTCACGTGCAACAACGCGTAAGGTTAAGGGTGAAGTGTCTGTCAAATGAGATCGGTTGCCTTTACATTTTATATTGTCACATCATAAACAAACATAGTAGGTATTACCATGTTTAACAAAAATAAAAAAGTAGGTACTTTTATCTATTGAAAATTGGTTGAAACGAACCTCTAAACCTTTATAGAAAGTGTTTCGGTTTTTGGTTCGGATCAAACATTTGTGGAAAATTTCAGTTCGGTTAATGGTTCAGTTAATTAATAGAAAAAAGCGGTTTTCCGGTTCAAAACCGGTTCGGTTAAAAACCGGTTCACGTCCCTGAAAGAAAATATTGAAATTGCCACCAACAACTAATCATTATCAGTATTCTGTAAAGGCTATGCCAAATTCAATGGCATTTGTCATTAAATGAGTGAAAACACATTGTTATTGAATAAACAATTTCAAGCAAAAGCTTAAAATTTTCGGCTCTGGTAATCAGCATAAAAGGGTCAATCAAAATCAGATTTAGCATTTGCCGCACCAAAATTTTTTTCCATATTTGTTTGAATGTGTAATATTTTTACAAACGTATGTACACTTACCTTCAGAATTCGTAACTTCTATAATTAGGTTGGCTCTGAAGTGATGCAAATCAATTTTTGCCCTGTTCCTACCACCAACGATCTATTGGGTTCGTCAGACGAAAGAGGTTTAAAGGAATTTAGTTTGAAAATATTTTGAAGAGGGGTGCCACCTATATTGAAAATCGAATACAATTTAATTATACACAAATTATATGAAATATGTATTAAAATGCAAGTGTCAAACATATTTTATTTTAGTTGGAATGTTTTGAGTTTTTAAAGTGGCTTCCACCTATTTTAAAATTAAACACAATTCAAACTATTTAATGGTTAAAATGGATTATTAAAATATGGGTATAAGAAAAAGGTTTTTGAAAAGTCTTTAATTCTTAAGAGTGTTTTGAGGTTTGGTAGGGTTGCCACCTATTTAAAAATTAAACTCAATTCAAATTATTTTTTTTGTGAGAAACAAGAATGTATAAAAATAAAAATGTTGGGCTATCAAGAAAATTTATGATAATTAACTCTATATGCATATAATTGATATTGTAAAATATGTGGTTTGCGTGAACGCATGGTATTCTGAGTTCTGGTATAAAATAGAACATCGAAGGGTTAGTCAAGTCAATTCAATGAACCAAAATTTGTAAATTTGCACATTAGTGCTTCTGGTTTAAGGGGGACGATATGTCAAATGGATTATTACAAAATGTGTATCAAGAAAAATGTTTTTAAAAAGAATTTAATTCTAAAATACATGTCGCAAAGTTAACACCTGTTTTAAAAAGTCGGATTCAACTTGGATTAAGAGAATTAGGTATTGGAAATATGCATCACAATACGAGTATCAGAGGAGCGACTCTAAAAAGATTTATGTTAAGAAAAGAAGAATGAAATATTCTTCAATATTTTTGGCTGAGTTTAAATATGTTGAGTGTTATCTAAATATATCTGTGAGCGTAAGCAACAACCGCCTAAGTCGACTTAAGAAAAAATTGAGTTATATATTTATGCTATCGTTTTCTTCAACTACTATTCCACAGCTATTCCAGCTACAGCCAGAATGTATTAATATGTTTTCAAATGTTCAGATTAAATCAAAATTCATTCAATCTTTAACGATTTATTTAATTTCAAATTTGTTAAAAAAAAATACTTTTACATCTTCTTCTATATTTATGTATGCAAATAAATTTTGAGCTCACTGACGAAATTAGTGCCGTATTAACGAAGCATTAACTTAGCTGTGCCCTTAAGCCTGCCATTCATTCGCCATCTAAATATGTCATCCATTCCAAATTGCATACATATGTATATAGGTCAAAGGATATAGGTAAATACTGATGACATTATTTAAATGCTTTAGGAAGACACAAATTAAACTGCAATTCAACATGAACAAAAACTTTACCTAAAACTCAACATAAACAAATTTTATAGCTTAGGCTATGAAAAGTAATACATATAACTTAACGCTTTGAGCTTTAACACAATTACGTAACAGAAATGAGTTGCCATAAACCATTCAACAAAAGAACTGAAGTCTTAATTGTAAACGGTTGAATGCAGCTACATGCTCGCATATGTTATTATCGCTCACCGTGTTACTTACATAAATATTCATAAACTTTATGCACATACAAATTACGGTCCTAATAGAGGTAACGTGGAAATTACGGACCAACAGTATTTAATGCTGGAATATATTTAAAGAGAAGACTACATATAAACGACTTAGCTATGTTTACATCAAGGTCATAAAAATATTAGGGTTCAGTGCTGGACAATTAAGAACATAAGTAGCAGCAATATTTAAGCCTTTTAATTCCTACCAAAACGGGCATATTTGTGCCGCATTAGGAAAAGAGGTGATGCTTTATTAAAAAATTCGGCTAAAGTGTTAATTTGTTCTACCAAGATGAAAGTCCGATAATTTTACTAGGGGTTACGAAAGATGAAAATGGGTGTAGGGTATATTCACACAGAAGGCCGGGCGAAGCTTCAGATATTCACGCCGTATGAAATTTACAGAGAAAATCAAATACATTTAAAATATGCGAGCATAACTATGTTGCGGGTGCAGTATATTTTTTTTTTTTGTGAGAATGTCACGCAAACATAGTTAACGCCTTTAAATTGTACAGTCGCATACAACAATTAGCCTATTCCAGTGATAAATGAAGACTCGCGATTTAGGACTAACTCACTGCACATCCACCAGGTCATGCTGAAGTTATAAGTCAAACAACAGCAACAATTAAGGGAAATGGGGGCTAACAAAGAGCATAAAGAATACTTAAATAAAATAAAAAAAACAATAAAGACACACAACGAGCATAATGAAACACTGCATGAAGAAAATTAAAACATGGCCTGTGATGGTAACACAAAAAAAATGGTAAAAGCGATGTGCAGTAACATAAGGACAAAGAGCATACACTATACTTACCTAAATACTTGGACATATGAAAAAAATAATAATTGAGAACGGTGCGCATTATACGAGATTTTTCTGTCCCAACTAATAGCTAAATGAACAAAACAAAACGCTTGAAGCAGAAAATCTGAATGTATGGGAGTATTAGGGCTTATACATACATACATATATAGTGGAGTTTGAGGGTAGAGAAGATGAAAGCGCTACGAGTGCCCAAAAAAAAAAACAGTTCAACTAATTCATCCTACACGGTTGTTGTAATTACGGCAGACAGGCTGTCTGAAGATAGCCGCACAGGTATGCACGCTACATACAAAAAAGTATATGTATGTGTGTATGAACAGAGCCATTGTTGTATGAAAAAATGTGAATTAATCAGGAGGGCAAAAGGAAATGTTTACCACGTGACATCCGGTGTAACGGCAAATGTCAACAGTCAGCTTTAACATCAGCAACATGTGAACATGAAAACAAAAACAAAAAACTGAAACCCTCTTTGAAAGATTAACATTTTCGCATCCATGCTGAATCGAATGGTATGCGTCTAAAAATAGACCACAGATCAACCGAATCTATCGGTTGAAATACTTTCAAAGAAAAGTACAGAGTTTCGGATAAAATAATTTCTTTTAGGTTTAGCTGGTCATTTTAAACCCCACTGGGTTTATGAAATGGTTTTCACAGCACCGCACAGCCGCAAAGTCCGCAGCAAGGCGTCGACACAAAGGTGTTGTAACATGGGAACCGAACCAAATCGGTTGTTGAAGTGCTTGACCCAAGGTCGCTCTTTATACAAACTGTCATCTCCAGTGTCCGCAGAGTTGTCATTGAAATGCAGCATCCTTCGCAATAGATCAAAACCGTGGCGTGTCTGTCTGATTGCCTCGAACGAATGACGTGCCCAATGCTATCGAAGGCTAGGGTACCAGTACGCTGATATAAAAAACATAACACCAATGAACTTTCGAACCTCTTCTGTACCGGTGGTGAATGCTGACGTAATATTTATTTGGTGGCCATATAAATTCATTTGTTCGGCTAAATACTCAAGAAACTCGGTGGTAACGAAATATTCAAAACGATCATACGGCGTTCTTAGATCAGCGTGCACTTCCTTTTTACCACGAAATACTATTTCGTTAACATGCAACTGCAGATTTTTCTTCTTCCAGATCATTAAATTTAACTCAGGGAAATCATTTTTTAAGTGCTTTACATTTCCCCTGAACTGCACACTGGTAGACTGCACATCTTTTTCCTCCTCTAACTCAACATATGAACGTTTTTTGCGGAGTTGATTTCCTGAAGTTTAACGTAGAAAAATAGGTTCACTCACAGAAGCATTACAAACAGATGCAGAACCTCCAAATTTTGATGAAAAATCAGTAACCTCGTTTTCAAATTTAGTGATATTCATATGCTGAAGTTCACGCTATCGATTTCGGTCGATTTTAAGCACTCATCAATTAAATTTTCGGCATCAGTAAAATCGTTAGTGGGATCAACAACATCATCGTCACCATTAAAGTCATCCTCATCATCAGTTTCGAGATCAGAGTCAATTGAACGCATCAATGCATCAATTTCAGCCTCCGACATAACCGACAATCACTAAAATGAAACAATAAAGGGTAACATAAATTGTATAAAAAATAAATAAAACACTATGCTAAAACAATAATACACAGAAAAGCACTGCGAAGTTTACCTGACTGCGCAGAACCGCCTACAGATGGCCTCACAATTTTTTCACACATATCAATAACTTTTAAATGCACTTTCGAAAATCTGCTTCGAAACCTGGCGAAAAAAATAGCCTTTATACTCACAAATAATTTTTTGACCACAATTTGATAATTTGAGACCACACACCACTTTTATTTTGATTTTAGAAAATACAAGTTTTAGGGACTAATAGAGAAACGCTTTTACTGGGTGAATTTCCACTTTCAACGGATTGAACTGCCAACTGGGGAGGGTTAAGAAGCCGGCAGGCACAGGATAAAATAAAATAACTGCTTGTAGTTATATATTTAATCCAATAGTAACACTTCCAATAGTTTCAGCCTGGGCATCAGACAACGAATAACTTTTGCAAACTGCTGCTAATTTTAAGCTTTTACACCTGCACCTTTTCTCGACGATCAAACCTCACGCTTTCGACGGTGAAAATATCATTCGACGCGGCAGCCATGGGTGAATAACGAAAGGACGGAACTGAACAAGTGAAAAACGACCTATCGATACTAAGCGTGAGAAACTGGCGTAACTTTGCAAGGCAAAGAGCTGCTCTGTTCTCGACACAAACCGACCAACGGTAAAAGTATCAAGTAAGAAGAAGAATGATGTATCGTGGAGCGATTTTACGTCATCCTTTGTGACACAACGCCGAAGCTGGTTTGTCTACAAGCAAAATTTGACAAGCGATGGCAGAAAATCGTTTCACAATACGTCAGAAATCAAGTATCTTGTTTATTAATTTTTTTATATGAAAAAATTAGAATATTTTTTTTTGTTTAAACAGAAATAAAAACAAAATACACTATTTTTTAAAATAAAGTAAATATTGCCTTTTGTAACCCCTACAAATATGTATGTACTTCGGATTTTTACACAGTGCGCCTATAACAACGGCACGTGTTGCCATCCAAAATATGAAATATAGCGCCAACAGATTTACATACATACATACATACATACATATTAGCGTGGGCCGAAAATCCGCTTTTTTAGAACTTTCATTGGTAATAGCAAAAATATGGTTCATTATGCTTTAAAAAAAATCGAAGTTAGCTACGAAAAAAATTTTTTTAGTACTTCATCTTTGATGGACTTGGGCGAGCCTAGGATATTGACCAAAAATTTTCACATTTCACACAGATTTTTTTTTAGAGCATAATGAACCATATTTTTGCTATTACCAATCAAAATTCCAAAAAAAAACGCGGATTTTCGGTCCACGCTAATACAAATGTATGCAGTATGTAGCTGCAGTAGGAGCCTGCCAAGAAGTATGGCTGTTAGAATCTATTGGACTGAAAGCGGCTGTTTGCAGTTATGCGAAGTTGGAAACTAAAACTGACCGACAACATAAAACAAAAGTCGAATACCACAAACACATGCATGCATATACATACATATGCACATGTACAAAAAGATGTAAGTACCCTGTGGGGAAAATGTCTAGTTCTGAACTGGTGCGCGGTTCGCAGTAAATCACTTTTGCATGCAAACAACTGGCGAGTTTAACATGGCGATGTCCCAGGAAGTGTCCATTGCCCCTCGCTGCATTCCTTTTTTCGAAAGTTCCGAACTAGTTCTGAATTAGACAGATAATATCTGGTTCATTCTGCATACCTTTTTCTATAGTTTTGAACCATTTGTAAATTTGTAACCTTAGATGTAGATTTCTAATGAAAAAACTGAAATAAAATAGTTTTTTTAAAGTACCATATTTCGCTGATTCTGGGCTGGTGCGGGTCTAGTACGGAACTAGAAATGTGATTGCCTAGTTCGTGGTTTCCCTGGAGGGTACGTGGAGAACAAAAGAGCCAACGCATGTAACAGCACACCTGTCCGTTAGGACTAAGCAAGCAAAGGGAAAATAACGGCGAACGTGCAAAAGTATGCTTCCGCAGAATGCGAGTCGACACACACCCACACACACACACACACACCCCCGAGCATGAATAACTACTACATGCACGCAGGCAGTGCAGCGTAAACAAATGGCGAACGTGACAACAATAGAAACAACAAAAAAGCATAAAATTGCCGACCGCAGTGCTTACTTAGGGTTTGAGAAGTTGCCACCTTGACAAGTAGCGAATACAGACAGCTATTGTGCCATGCTTTTGAGAAAAAATGTGAGGCAAGTTTTCGGTGAGAAAAAGGGGGATAAACAAAAACTCAAATTAATGAGGACCAGAAAACTTTCGTAAATTTTTGACAAAATATACGCCATAACTAAACTTTTTAATAACATAAAATTTCTAAGTTGAGAGATACTGAGATAAGGTGATCAACAGTGAACTTTTGTAGGCGAAAAAGGAAACGAAACGAAAATATTACTAAACTGTCTCTTTATTTTTGTGCATTTGTACGAGAAAAATATAAAGAACCCCATATTTTTTTCCAATTTTATGTCAGGCGCTGAAGTACATACATATGTATGTGAGTGATGCAACATTAGTGACAGTGTATATGGAAGCGATGATGATTGCAAATGTCCATTTGGTACGCGTGCTGCCGCATTTTATGATACAGCGTGACATGCGCGAAAGGCGTTGCAGTAGGGCGTTGCAGCATGACGTGCTTGCTAGTTCAACTCTTCCTCTGCATCGCTGCCACTACCACCATTTCCAAAGCTTACGCCACCACCTACCACCCACCACCGTCATTACTGGCTGATGAACTGAGTCACGAACAGTGAATGGCAAATGCCAACTGCTGCCGGCTGCTGAAAACAGTGGCAGTCGCTTGATTTGCTCGCAGTCGGAAATGGCCAACGAGCACACACATTTTTAATTAAGCTTACGTGATGTCAACGTGAAAATTAAAAATGAGCTAACCAAGCCAAGTGAAGCGTGTGGCCGCCGGATAAAGCGAAGTAAGCGAATTGCTGCACATGCACGCACAAATGAACTGACTGTCATTGTGGACAACAGGCTAATAATGAAGATGCTGGCTGTGTGCGGAACTTCGGAAGTAATCTGTTTTAACTCTTTTTCGTTAGTTGTGATTTGAAGTTAATTTGAAATAGGAAGCTCTTGGAATCCTTCAGTGTATATGCTTGTAAGGCTTATTTAAATATTTTTTTTAGTGTTTTCTAAGAAATAAGAAACTAAGAAAAAACTATTAAATGCAAATGTATTACATAATGTAAATATCTCAAGGGCCGAAAAACCTTCAAAGGTATGTGTACCATGGTGGCGCTTTATCCACTTAAGTTATTTTGGCCGAGCTCAGCTTAGCAAGCCGTGCTCCCTTTTTATTACCTCCCTTTTATTAGCTCGGGATGTAACTATGTAATATTGATGCGCCTAAAAGATGCAGCGATTTCTATTATCAAGTTACATACCTGATGACAGTACGAATGGAAATTATAATAGCGAGGTTTTAGTTTTTTAAACTATAATTTTGCGAAACTAGACCTTAGTAACCAGAAACATTGTTTGCAGCTGGTCTTTCGAACGCTGGAAAGGCACTCTTCTTTCTCTACTACCATCGAGTACAGAATCGAAAAATTTTAAGGCCGAAGCATTCGACAAAGAGATCGTCACCGTTGTATACTAATTAGATGCAGCACTTTGTCCATTTGTTAAAAATATTTTACAGTTCATAGATCGAATATCTGCGGTCTTTGGAATTCACTCATTCTCCCAAGAAAAAAGTGTGATATACTTAGCTTTATTTCGTAAACATTTTTTCTATTTTTTGACTTGTTACCCTCATTTACGTAAGGTCAAATTTTCGCAAGTGGGTCACCCAAAGTTGACTTTCCGATTTTTTGTATGTCACTGACTGATAATCAAAGTTAACATAGTGTGCAATATTGACACCAAAGATTTTGCACTAATTTTATTTTTTGACGAGTTATTTGCAAACAAATTTTTATGCAGGCTTCTACACTTTATGAAATATTTCAGCAACCATTCATTCGAATCCTATGATTTTTTGACAGCAGCTAGAGAATTTATTGTGCAACCAGTTTGTAAAATTTCGATTGTTTTATAAAAAATTAAATTCTTTTATTAAATTGAATTTTTTTACCAACTTCTCATATACCTTGGAAAAGAATTAAAAAGCACTATTTGCGCTAAACATTTAAGTTTACTTTCACAAAAAAATTACTGTACCTTTGATTGCCTTGGAGCTTTTTGCCAAAAAAAATTAACCTAGTTTAAAAACAGTAATGAAAATAAACTGAAAAGAAAAAGTTCATTTGTATTATATTTTTTAAAGTTGGTTAATTTTTTTTTGGTAAAAAGCTTTATCTCAATCAAGGGTACTGTAATTTCTTTTTATGACAGTAAAATTGAATGTTTAGCGCAAATAATGCTTTTTGAATTCTAAAATATGAAATATGAGCTCCTGATTGTAACCACTCTAGAAAGGAAATTTATCCTGCAAGGAATCGATGAGAGGCTGGGCTTCATCACGTGCAAATTTCACATTAAAGTCGCCAGATAATACTCTTGGTACATAATGTAATGTTTGGAGAAATTTAGACAACTGAAATTAAAATTTTCATCTCGTGTTTCAATAAAAAGTATAGATAAATTCACTGATTTCTATATCGAAAATAGTATCAATAAATACATCGGCAAATACATCAATAAAAATATCGATAAATATATTGTTAATGATGTCGATTATTACATAGATAATAATAGATATCGACAACTGTATCGATAATATCTAGTATCGACACCTTCATTGATAAATATATCGACAACTTTATCGATGCATATATCTCTACAATATACCGATACAAATATAGATAAATTTGTCGAAAAAAATATCGATACAATGATCGAGTATTATATCGATAGCAATATCCATAACAAATATCGATTATCATACCAATACAAAAATTGATTATTACACCAATATCAACAAATATATTGATTTCAAAATCGATAAAATTATGGATAAATATGTTAATAAATATAACAATGACAATATCGGTTATTATATCGATAAATATATCAATAAAAATAGTAGGTTAAAGTGTGGTGAATTTAGAACAGGTGCGGTAAGTTGGGGTGTGGCGAGCTAAAATGTGGTGAATTTAGGTGTGGTTGGTCTGTGTCGCTATCTATAACTTTTTCTTTATAACTACCTTTATCTTAATCTTTCTTCCTCTAACTTTATCTTTAGTTTTATCGATATCCTCATCCTCATCTTTTTCCCTCATATTTGTCTTTACTTTTCCTTTCTGTTTATTATTTTCTTTAATTACATATTCCCCTTCACCTTTATCTCATATGTATAAGAAAATGTTTAAATTTGCCATGATCTTCATTTTAGCCTTTGTCATTAAGCATCATTGTTTTTATACCCGAGCGCACTTGTGCACAAGGGTATATTTTGTTCACATAACGGTTGTTTGTAACAGCCAAAACGAATCGAGATAGATATAGACAAATGTATACATAAATGCTCAGAATGAATAGAGAAATCGATTAAGCCATGTCTGCCCGTACGTCCGTCTCTCCGTCTCTCCGTCTGACAGTGTACACGATAACTCGAGCAAAAATTGAGATATGTCCACGGAATTTAGTAGGTAGGTGTTTCACTTTATCCAGGGTAGGTTGGGATAGAAAATAAGAAAAATCGGGCAATAACCACGCCCACCTCCCATGTAACGGCATTGTTGAAAGTTGGTAAATGAATTAGAATTTTGGCGTAAAATAACAGATTTATAAAATTTTTGGAAAATTGGCGTGGCCTCGTCCGCTTATGACTAAATGCTGTATATCTGTAGTCCCTTTACCAATGCCTACCAAACTCGGTGAGAACATTGCCTAGAGCCTTACTAATAAACTCGTTGAAAATTTTTGAAATCAGAAAAGAACCACGCCCATCTCCCATATAACGGTAATTTACGGAAATACGAAAATGCGACAAATTAGCAGCTACTGAAGCTAATTCAGTCAAAATCGATATATGCAATGACCTCTTGCAGAAAATGATTTTGGACCAAATTTGGTGCAATTAATTCAATAAATCATAGCATATTATTGAAACTGTTTGACAATGGGGAAAATTACTCTTCCTTATCTTGCAGTTTACTGAAAAGTGAAAAAAGGGTATTTAATAGATACGTGCGCCGGGTATATAAAGTTCGATTTCGCCCAA
The DNA here is from genome assembly GCF_013731165.1 of Rhagoletis pomonella. NCBI lineage: Eukaryota > Metazoa > Arthropoda > Insecta > Diptera > Tephritidae > Rhagoletis > Rhagoletis pomonella. Next base: position 3,387,948 of record NW_023458558.1, read on the forward strand.
ATTTATACTTCTTTACTTGTTGTTTTTATTTTCACCTATGCCTTTATCCTTTTCTTCATCTATGTACGGTCTTCAGCTAAATGTCATTCATAAACTGCATATTAGCACGTTTTTGCTAAATTAATACCATTTGCATGAATTTAGGGAGCACTCGTTTCCGTGCCACCATTTCCGTTGCATTTACGAATTTACTCCCAAACCCAATATGAAGTTTCACTTCGAAAACAAATTGTTTAGCATTTTGCACTGGTGAAATTGCTCATCTAAGTAGATATTTGTTTATTTACACTTGACATGTCTCTTAGCACCACCACATTGACGTATATTTGTATAGTTGTTAAAAAAATTGGCCAAATGAAAGTATCTTATCTAAAGTGCGATTCCACGGTCTTACCAAAATGTTGAGTACTTAAATACATAAAAACGCATGAAGTACTATTAAGGCACCAACGCTAACTACAATTCGAACAACTCTGCTTAGTGTAGCAGTACAAAAAGTTTCGAAATAAATATCTAAAACGCTTTAAGAAATTCCAACTCTGCAGTAAATCGTAGGATACGTACCAGTAACTACCAGATATTCACTGAGAGCATGCAAATTCTTTTAAATAAGAAATTGGATACTTAATTCTTACTTCCTATGCTTATGCTTAGATATATTTACATACTTGCTATACATTTCTTCCGCATAAGTCCACTTGTTGTTGGCTGTGCATGAAACACTTACATATAAAAAAGGAGTACTCGTCAAGCACAAAATGCAATTCCTAGCAACTTCCGCTGGAGCTATTAT
>NW_023458558.1:3388840-3402824 GCF_013731165.1 Rhagoletis pomonella
TGTAAAAATCCGAAGTACATACATATTTGTAGGGGTTACAAAAGGCAATATTTACTTTATTTTAAAAAATAGTGTATTTTGTTTTTATTTCTGTTTAAACAAAAAAAAATATTCTAATTTTTTCATATAAAAAAATTAATAAACAAGATACTTGATTTCTGACGTATTGTGAAACGATTTTCCGCCATCGCTTGTCAAATTTTGCTTGTAGACAAACCAGCTTCGGCGTTGTGTCACAAAGGATGACGTAAAATCGCTCCACGATACATCATTCTTCTTCTTACTTGATACTTTTACCGTTGGTCGGTTTGTGTCGAGAACAGAGCAGCTCTTTGCCTTGCAAAGTTACGCCAGTTTCTCACGCTTAGTGTGGATAGGTCCTTTTTCACTTGTTCATTTCCGTCCTTTCGTTATTTACCCATGGCTGCCGAGTCGAATGATCTTTTCACCGTAGCACCGAAAGCGTAAGGTTTGATCGTCGAGAAAAGGTGCAGATCTTAAAAGCTTAAAATTAGCAGCAGTTGGCAAAAGTTATTCGTTGTCTGATGCCCAGGCTGAAACTATTGGAAGTGTTACTATTGGATTAAATATATAACTACAAGCAGTTATTTTATTTTCTCCTGTGCCTGCCGGCCTCTTAACCCTCCCCAGTTGGCAGTTCAATCCGTTGAAAGTGGAAATTCACCCAGTAAAAGCGTTTCTCTATTAGTCCCTAAAACTTGTATTTTCTAAAATCAAAATAAAAGTGGTGTGTGGTCTCAAATTATCAAATTGTGGTCAAAAAATTATTTGTGAGTATAAAAGGCTATTTTTTTCGCCAGGTGTCGCAGCAGATTTTCGAAAGTGCATTTAAAAGTTATTGATATGTGTGAAAAAATTGTGAGGCCATCTGTAGGCGGTTCTGCGCAGTCAGGTAAATTTCGCTGTGCTTTTCTGTGTATTATTGTTTTAGCATAGTGTTTTATTTATTTTTTATACAATTTATGTTACCCTTTATTGTTTCTTGTTTGTGATTGTCGGTTATGTCGGAGGCTGAAATTGATGCATGGATGCATTGATGCGTTCAATTGACTCTGATCTCGAAACTGATGATGAGGATGACTTTTATGGTGACGATGATGTTGCCGATCCCACTTACGATTTTACTGATGCCGAAAATTTAATTGATGAGTGCTTAAACTCGACCGAGATCGATAGCGTGAACTTCAGCATATGAATATCACTAAATTTGAAAACGAGGTTACTGATTTTTCATCAAAATTGGGAGGTTCTGCATCTATTTGTAATGCTTCTGTGAGTGAACCTATTTTTCTACGTTAAACTTCAGGAAATCAACTCCGCAAAAAGCGTTCATATGTTGAGTTAGAGGAGGAAAAAGATGTGCAGTCTACCAGTGTGCAGTTCAGGGGAATTTTAAAGCACTTAAAAAATGATTTCCCTGAGTTAAATTTAATGATCTGGAAGAAGAAAAATCTGCAGTTGCATGTTAACGAAATAGTATTTCGTGGTAAAAAGGAAGTGCACGCTGATCTAAGAACGCCGTATGATCGTTTTGAATATTTCGTTACCACCGCGTCTCTTGAGTATTTAGCCGAACAAATGAATTTATATGGCCACCAAATAAATATTACGTCAGCATTCACCACCGGTACAGAAGAGGTTCGAAAGTTCATTGGTGTTATGTTTTTTATATCAGCGTACTGGTACCCTAGCCTTCGAGAGTATTGGGCACGTCATTCGTTCGAGGCAATCAGACAGATCTAATGTGAAGGATGCTGCATTTCAATGACAACTCTGCGGACACTGAAGATGACAGATTGCATAAAGTGCGACCTTGGGTCAAGTACTTCAACAACCGATTTGGTTCGGTCCCCATGTAACAACGCCTTTGTGTCGACCCTTGTTGCGCACTTTGGGGCTGTGCGGTGCTGTGAAAACAATTTCATAAACCCAGTGGGGTTTAAAATGACCAGCTAAATTCCTTACCTAAATTATTTTATACGAAATCATGTACTTTTCTTTCAAAGTATTTCTACCGGTAGATCGGTTGATCTGTGGTCTATTATTTAGATGCATACCATTCGATTCAGCTTGGACGCGAAAATGTTTATCTTTCAAAAATGATTTAAATTTTTGGTTCTTGTTTTCATATTCATATGTTGCTGATGTTAAAGCTGACTGTTGACATTTGCCGTTACACCGGATGTCACGTGGTAAACATTTCCTTTTGCCCTCCTGATTAATTCACATTTTTTCATACAACAATGGCTCTGTTCATACACACATACATATACTTTTTTGTATGTAGCGTGCATACCTGTGCGGCTATCTTCAGACAGCCTGTCTGCCGTAATTACAACAACCGTATAGGATGAATTAGTTGAACTGTTTTTTTTTTTGGGCACTCGTAGCGCTTTCATCTTCTCTACCCTCAAACTCCACTATATATGTATGTATGTATAAGCCCTAATACTCCCATACATTCAGATTTTCTGCTTCAAGCGTTTTGTTTTGTTCATTTAGATATTAGTTGGGACAGAAAAATCCCGTATAATGCGCACCGTTCTCAATTATTATTTTTTTCATATGTATGTCCAAGTATTTAGGTAAGTATAGTGTATGCTCTTTGTCCTTATGTTACTGCACATCGCTTTTACCATTTTTTTGTGTTACCATCACAGGCCATGTTTTAATTTTCTTCATGCAGTGCTTCATTATGCTCGTTGTGTGTCTTTATTGATTTTTTTTTTTAATATTTAAGTATTCTTTATGCTCTTTGTTAGCCCCCATTTCCCTTAATTTTTGCTGTTGTTTGACTCATAACTTCAGCATGACCTGGTGGCTGTGCAGTGAGTTAGTCCTAAATCGCGAGTCTTCATTTATTACTGGGATAGGCTAATTGTTGTATGTAACTGTACAATTTAAAGGCGTTAACTATGTTGGCGTGACATTCTCACACAAAAAAATATACTGGACCCGCAACATAGTTATGCTCGCATATTTTAAATGTTTTTGTTTTCGTCTGTGTGAATATACCCTAAGTAATTTTCATCTTTAATAACCTCAAGTAAAATTTTCGGACTTTCATCTTGGTAGAACAAATTAACACTTTAGCCGAATTTTTTAATAAAGCATTACCCCTTTTCCTAATGCGGCACAAATATGCCCATTTTGGTAGGAATTAAAAGGCTTAAATATTGCTGCTACTTATGTTCTTAATTGTCCAGCACTGAAGTATGTCAACATAAGTTCATGTTCAGGAATATGAACCCTAATTTTTTTATGACCTTGATGTAAACATAGCTAAGTCGTTTATATGTAGTCTTCTCTTTAAATATATTCCAGCATTAAATACTATTGGTCCGTAATTTCCACGCTACCTCTATTTGGACCGTAATTTGTATGTGCATAAAGTTTATGAATATTTATGTAAGTAACACGGTGAGCGATAATAACATATGCGAGCATGTAGCTGCATTCAACCGTTTACAATTAAGACTTCAGTTCTTTTGTTGTATGGTTTATGGTAACTCATTTCTGTTACGTAATTGTGTTAAGGCTCAAAGCGTTAAGTTATATATATTTAATGTATTACTTTTCATAGCCTAAGCCATAAAATTTGTTTATGGTGAATTTTAATTAAAGTTTTTGTTCATGTTGAATTGCAATTTAATTTGTGTCTTCCTAAAGCATTTAAATAATTTCATAAATATTTACCTACAACCTTTGACCTTTATATGTATGCAGTTTGAAATGGATGACATATTTAGATGGCGAATGAATGGCAGGCATAAGGCACAGCTAAGTTAATGCTTCGTTAATACGGCACTAATTTCGTCAGTGAGCTTAAAATTTATTTGCATACATATACAAAAAGATGCAAAAGTATTTTTTTAACAAATTTGAAACATCGTTAAATATTGAATGAATTTTGAATTCACATTTGAAAACATATTAACAAATTCTGGCTGTAGCTGGAATAGCTGTGAATAGTAGTTGAAGAAAACGATAGCATAAATATATAACTCAATTCTTTCTTAAGTCAACTTAGGCGGTTGTTGCTTACGATCACATATATATTTGGATAACACTCAACATATTTAAACTCAGCCAAACATATCGAGCCCAGACCGCCAAAATAACGTAAGCGACATTTTTTTCAAAATTTTCTTTTTGATGCAGAAATATTCCTAGAGCATCTAGATGCATTTCTGCATCAAAAATAAAATTTTGAAAAAAATGTCGCTTACGTTATTTTGGCGGTTAGGACTCGATATTGAAGATTATTACATTCTTCTTTTCTTAACCCCGTTAAAAATATTTATAGCAAATATAAATAGCAATTTTCTTAGAGTCATTACTCTGATACTTGTATTGTGATGCATATTTCCAATACCTAATTCTCTTAAACCAAGTTGAATCCGACTTTTTAAAACAGGTGTTAACTTTGCGACATGTAGTTTAGAATTAAATACTTTTCAAAAACATTTTTCTTGATACCCATTTTGTAATAATCCTTTTGACATATCGTCCCCCTTAAACCAGAAGCACTAATGTGCAAATTTACAAATTTTGAGTCATTGAACCCAGAATACCATGCGTTCACGCAAACCACATATTTTACAATGTCAAGTATATGCATATAGATTTAATTATCATAAATTTTCTTGGTAGCCCAACATTTTTATTTTTACACATTCATGTTTCTGACAAAAGGGGGACGATATTAAATAATTTGAATTGAGTTTAATTTTTAAATAGGTGGCAACCCTACCAAACCTCAAAACACTCTTAAGAATTAAAGACTTTTCAAAAACCTTTTTCTTATACCCATATTGTAATAATCCATTTGAACCATTAAATAGTTTGAATTGAGTTTAATTTTTAAATAGGTGGAAGCCACTTTAAAAACTCAAAACATTCCAACTAAATCAAAATATGTTTGACACTTACATTTTAATACATATTTCATATAATTTGTGTATAATTAAATTGTATTCGATTTTCAATATAGGTGGCACCCCTCTTCAAAATATTTTCAAACTAAATTCCTTTAAACCTCTTTCGTCTGACAAACCCAATAGGTCGTTGGCGGTAGGAATAAGGCAGAAAATTTAATTTGATTAGCATCACTTCAGAGCCAACCTAATTATAGAAATTACGAATTCTAAAGGTAAGTGCACATATGTTTGTAAAACTGTTACACAGGCCAATAAATATGGAAAAAAATTTGGTGCGGCAAATGTTAAAGCTGATTTTGATTGACCTTTTTATGCTGATTACCAGAGCCGAAAATTTTATGCTTTTGCTTGAAATTGTTTATTCAATGACAATGTGTTTTCACTCATTTGACGACAAATGCCATTGAATTTGACATAGTCAAAACAAGCCTTTACAGAATACTGATAATGATTAGTTGTTGGTGACAATTTCAATATTTTCTTTTCCTTTCCAAAAATAAAAAAAAAAACTATACAGCAATTTTAAGTTTTTAAAACCTTAATTATTTTGCAACTGGGTTTACGTGTGAATCAAAAGAACACTAAAATTGTATTCATTTTCATAAACAAAGACATTCATAGGTACATTAGGGTGCCGCTTAAAAAAATGTCATTCTTCTAACGGAATTAAAAAATGTATTCGATTTTATAACTTCCGGCAAAATATTTTGGAAAACTATCAATATTTACATGAGCTTGAAAATAATTCCAAAAATCTCGTTATTTTAATTTCATTGATAAATTTGTTTTAACATTTTTATGCAGACCGTTAAGTTGAAAGTCCTCGTTCAGCTGAGGCGATCTTATAGAAAATAATATTAAAAAAAAATTATTTTATTTATATTTTAATTTTTGGATTTTTCATATCAGTTTTCCTCTCGCAAGTATATTTTTTTCCGAAATATTTTGGCGGGAGATTTATATATAATAGATTTTATTAACAGTTCTGATGAAAAAGCCGTACCAATTTTTTTCATGTCAAGTGATGCTTCCTAATGCACATATGTTCACATGTATATGCTCCAAATTATATATGGGATTTAAAAGCCAAATATTTTATTAAAATCCAAAGCTTGAGGAAACTAAAATAAATACAAATGAAATGGACGAGAAAAACAGGCTGCAATGTTTGCTTACAAAAACGTGTCAAAGCTCTTCACTTAGTAAGCCAATGCACTTTGCGTGAATAAACCTCAACAAAGAATAACACTATTTCGGCTCAAAGCAAAAACCAACAAAGAACGCTCACATTCACAAAAAGTCGAAAAATGGGGTTTGGCACACAGATACACACACATACGTATGTACGTGTTTGTAACACAGAACAATACAAAAAAGGCAGAGTAGTCAGTTGGTAGAAAAAGTCAAAAAGCAAATTGGGGGTGAGTAAAGGTAGAAAAACAGAAACCCAAGGAGATAGATGGTATGCACTTAAGAGCTCTAGGAAAAATCCAATGAAAAGAACAAATATGAGAGATGTGTTGTATGAAATAAAAGAAGTACACAAAAAAAAAAAAAAAACTAGTATAAAAAAGGTTCACTGCAATTGCTAAGTGGTTGCACGCCTTTTGGGGTCAGTTAAAACTTCTAAATATTAACTATGAAATGGACAAGACAATGCAGCAAGACAATAAATGCGTAAACTTTGAATACAACATCAAAGAGAAAGAGAGCAAAAGCGAAATGGACGCTAATGTAAAAAAAGGGTTATGCACACGTAATGTGGCACAGTTTTCAACAGAAAGCGTATACAAACAAACAAACACCAAATTGCACAAACAAGCTCTTAATTGTAGGTGAATGACGATAGGCAAAAATAGTAGCTGCTATGAAAGTATGCTCAAATAGAAACTGTTATACCACTCAAATGTGTGAGTGAAGAGGAAAAACAATTGACCGAGCAAGCGCCATAGAGAGCAAAAGCATTAATGGAGAACCGAGAAATGGATGCTGTGAGTTCACCATGGCGTATGAGTAACATCGGCGCACACGTAAGCGGACCGCGAAATGAATGAGTGCTGAGTGCGCACTGCCAGAAATTACGCTCAAAAACTAGCCTAACACAAATTTTTCTCACTAATGAGCATTAGCGTGGCACATCAAGTGCACGCTCCTATTTACGCTTTGCTCAACGAACCCGACTACAATTTCGAATGACAGCCGACCATGCTGCAACGCATTGTCAAATTATTCGAATTTTCCTAACGAAATGCAGTGCTGCGTTTCCTTTCGCAGAGAGTCGAATGATTACATTTCGTAAACAAAAACAGTTGTTTATTCGTTTATTGCGCTCGACTTTGCCTTTGCGCGGCTGTGCAATGTCAGTAGATACGTTTCGTGGGTCTTGCGGTGTGGCGGCATTATTTTGCGGCAAAATATTTCGATTCAACAATGGCGTGCGTACAGCGAGCGTTGCATATAAGGCGATAACAGCTTGATGTGCGTAGCGGATAGTTTTATCGCGGGATGTGGAAAAACTTGTTGGTTGTGTGGTAATTGAAGTTATTAATGGAAGAATAGTTAATAGTTTGTTCTTTAGTGAAAAGCTAATAATATCAAATAATGTCCAAATACATTCATAAAGTGGCAAAATTACATTAAAATTTGGTTTTAGCAAAGCTGAAACTAATTTGAGAAACAAAAACTCGGTTTATGAAAAACTTTTTCAAATCGAAATACCCTAACCTCGAATACTGCACGAATGTACATACATATGTATGTTTTAAGTCCTTAAAATAATAATAAAAAAATCGTGCCAGTAGTGAAATAAAAAATCAAAATAAAACGATCTTTCAGCGTAAGTAAACATTTCTCGCGGTCACCTTATTATTTCATTCGGTAAGTTTACCTACCCACAATTTTATATACTCGCAAATTTATTCGTATAAAATCAAAATATTTATGCACTTACATACATGTAAAATAATGAAGTAAAATCTTTTATCTGCCGCAATGAAGCGCATATAATTAAGCAGTTAACTACTCTAAATGACAGCTCAACGAGCCACACGCTCTTCTTCTTTCACAACGTATGAGCTAACCTAGTTTCAAACTATTTTTTCCATATGCCTTGTGTGTAACATGAAACGATGCAAAAAGCTCCTGAAACCTATACAAGAACACAAAAAATCGCACGCCCTTATCCTACTTTTTGTCTCCCCCTCTCCTCTTGCATATTCTCGCTAGCATGAGTGATTAATTTACAACTGAGTTTCTTGATTCTGTTACCCCTTTTTGGCTACTACTTTTCGACTACTACGTGCATAATAAACTATTGGTGATGCTGAATGCGCATTAGGGTGGTTCGAAAAAACGTGGGGGGGGTTAAAATGTTAAGCTCTTACCCCTTAAAGAAACCCGTATTTTTTTGGAAAAAAAAACAATTATGTAAGTATATTTAGAACTGCCTCAAAGCTATCAAGTTTTCCATGTACTTTATATGGAAAAAAATATTCGTTGTAATGGTATATAGTTCTTAAAATTCAATATATTCCGATCTGAAGACTCTGTTTCTCTTTAGAAGAATCCCAGTAATAAAACAAAATTTTTATTTTTTTTATATTAACTGTTTTTATAGGTCCCTCTAAACCCCCAAAAAATTCGATAGGGGACCAATTTAGAAAAATCCTAGGAGATGAGAGCTTAACATTTTAAGTATTTTGTGAACTACTCTAATGTATAAAAAAAAATTTATTTGTAGTTACCCCCTTTAGAGTGACCGCTTTCTTTAAGAGGAGTCTTAGGTCACACAAGTTTTCGTTTTAGGCGAGTAGTAAAAAGCAGCTTAAATGTTGTAATTTCTTCCTTCCAATTTTAATATTATTTCCTTTTGAACGAAACATGACCGAAACCTCAGAAATTGTTCCAAATGAATAAAATGCATAAGTGTACAGGCTAGCAAGAGTTATGTTTATTTAGCTCTTTGCTACAGCCCTCCTAATTCTGCCATATCAGTATATATACAACTCGTCTCTGTACTTGAGCCCGTAATGGCAATGCTTTCCATGATTGTTTTGGGTGATAAAAAAAAATAAAACAAACAAAACAATAAAATAAATTAGCAACAAAAAAAAAAAAAATCCGGAAACCCTAGATACTCTAGAACTGTCAAAATGTACAAATGTGCAGATCGTGTGATCCCTGCACTTGGACCAACTTCCGATCAAAATTAAGTGACATTCAAGCTAATTATGAAATCGTCTTCAAAATCGGGTTTACATTTTCCATTACTTATATAGCCGACATTACGCATTTAAATGCAGTTTAAAAACTTGAAATCAAATTAACATTTGTAAGTCACCAAACAGAGAGAGGTTTTGACTTGACTCAGTGGAGCCAGCATTGTACGATATTTCCGAATTGGTTTTCGACTTTACTGCCTTGGAGCCTAATATATTCAATGCCGCCTAGCTGTAAACGAATATAGTGACTTTACAGGGAATACAGGGACTTACTATCCCGTATGAGACAAGTCGCCTTCTCTATGGCAATATCAAAGCCTGAAAGACATTGCAGTTATTTGAATATCCTCGGATTACAGATCCAATCATCTGTGTAGATGGAAACAACATCTTGTACCGACAGGAGGCCACCTTCGCAATCTTTACGAGCTGGAAAGTGTATGGAAATCTTAAAACTAAAATCCCATGATGACGTGAGTTAATCAGTTTCGATCTCTAAGTCGAATACTTGTGGTGACTTCAAGTAAAAATATATACAGCTGGCTAAACTGTTCCATTTTGTTGTATGCAATGAAGTAGAAATAGATTTGATCGTATTTAGTAGACTAAGGAGGCCCTCATTTAATAAGGATATTAAACGCACTTTCCAACGATATATTTACTAGATACACTTTGAATTGCGTCATAAGTAAAAATAAAAAATTGGAAGAAATGTCGATTTTGGTTATTTTGAGTAATCGCCTAGAGTTAAAAGTTGTATGATTCTAAGCTCATCTCAAATTAAGCTTACAAATTGCAACTTTTTTTTTTGCGAACCAGTCTTATGTACATACACACATCAGTGTATTCGGCCTTCTGGATATTATAATTTCACCAGTAAACACATGCTTACAAACACTTTTGCAAACACATATCTACATACGTATGTGATGAGTGAAATCATATGAATATCCATTTCCTTTTGCTTATCATATCGCCTTTGCGCGCATTCTTTGCCAGCTTCATCAGCCACATTGCACACAACCACTGTTACCTGCATCTGATATCATTTGTGCCAGTTTGCTGCCGCTTCTGCTGCCGGTGCTGGCCGTGTTGCTGTTTGACGCCGCAATGCGGATGGTTTGAAATTCATACTCACTTTCATATACATAGAATGACATATGATACGGACTTATGCGCACACATACACTGCCACGTCTATGTTGAAGTTTGTATGACCCTGCGGTAGTGCTACGTGCTTCATTTTCATGATATTTCCTCATTTCACTGCAATAATTGCAGCTCTTTTGCGCACTTTTACTATTTAGGAGACTTTTTTCGCTTTCACAAGTTTATTGCTGAAATTAAGTTTTTTTTTTGCTAAAAAGAAAAATTATGTTATTTGTGTATATACATGCATAATTATATATGTATGTACAAATGCGCTAAATTACAGTGGTTCGTTAGTTTATTATGGACATTTTTTGGAGTATTCATGCATTTTTTTACTCAAGAATTTTCAAAACCATATAATTCATTGGATTGTTGTAGTCCGGCTTGGATATAAGATAACTGATATAATAATAATGATAATATATATTTAGGCACTTAAATGTTGCTGTGTTTGGCCCATTTTCACCCAAAATTTGCGGTCTGCATCCTGATTTTATAACGAAAATAGGGGGACCTGAAATTCAACGCCGCCTTCAAACGGCAAACAATTTTATGGGAGGCTTTTTCAAGAAAGAAGTACCATCGGAGTGTTGCCATTATCTGCCTTGGGACGATTGTTGTTAGAAAAAAGTTTTCTTATTCGAACGAGGAATGGGATCCAGGTCTACGGAGTGGTACTACGCACCTTAAACCAATTAGAGACAGCGGTCGACGAAAAAGAAGAATTCGAAAAGGGTGGTCCTACAAAATTCTCACACATGTAGAATTTATTAACTATAACACAGGTAAAAAAAAAATCGGTATATTGAATTAAATCTCTATATCCCTATATAATTCGATGCGCTGAATGCGAAGCCGCAGTCTGTTGGCCTCCATCATGCCAGATTCAAGGCCATTTGAAAGTCAAGTAGGGAAAAATTCTTTGAATAGACCTGATTATTCATATATATGGGGGTTTCGACTCGCTGAATCGAAATCCGAGGTCCGGGAACCTGCATAATGTCTGGCTCGAGGTCATTTGCGGGTCAAATAATAAAAACAAAGAAAAATTATTCAATAAAAAAAATTCATATACATAGGTTTTGGTTGTCGCTGAATTTTAATATGGGGGTCCCTTAATTCTTCAAGATTATCTAGAGGTGAAGGTTAGATTTATTTAATGAATTTTTCTCTGCTTTACCTTGAAATGACATCGAACCTGACGTGATGGAAGCTAACAAACCTCGGATTCGCATTCAGGGCGTCGAATAAAATATGGATATAAAGTTTTGGTTCAATGTGCAGAAACTTTTATTTATCTAAACCTGTGTAGTTAATTTTAAACCGGGTGTAACTTTGTATTTCTATTTCTATGCATTTGAATGCGTTTATTTATAAAAAATCTAAATTTTCTAATTTCTGAGGTATACCTAAAGAATTTACAGGAATATCTAATCTGCCTTATCCTGAGTTTCACATGAAAAAAAATTCACCCGAAAATTTGTCATCCGCCCATAGTAAAACCATGGAAACCAAGAAAGAAAAGTGAACCGGTTCGGGGAAAATGAAACTCATGATAAGGCTGAATATCTCTTATGCAGAGACACACGCATACATACAAACATATGTATGTGTAATCATTTGTTCATATATTTTCGTCTTACATTTGCGGTAACCCAGGGCGTATGAGTAATTCGCAACAGTTTCATCGTTTTTATGCCCTTTACCTTTACATATTCACAGCCACATACACACACACTTCTGCACATATCAGTAAATAAAACACGCATTTACAAATGAGTATGCAACTGCATTCATGTACACTTATGCACGTACATAGGTGCACAGCCTTACGCTAATGAGCATCGTGTGACATTGTCAACGAACTGGAATGAAGTGAACTTGCTACTGTTTTTAAACGGATAAACAACAAAAACTCGCCAAAGCCAAAAAAAAATTAAGAAACAGCTTCTATTTATTAATTTTTTAATGTTTTGCGACATTTAATGTAACCTAAAAAGTGTGGTGCTAATGAAGTTGATTGCGGTTAAGTGCAATTGACGTGATTTTAAATTAAATACATATCTACATACATATGTATGTCGATAAGCATGTGATTTCTGCTTGCAATTTGTTGTGGTTAGCCATTAAAGGTGACCAACGTTAAAACTATAAATATACATATGTAATTTCGCCTTACGTTTTTAATGAGCTTATTTGTGATATATGCATTTAAATTGGCATGGCATGGCTTTAATTACAAAAAAAAAATGGTGTTTTGCATCAAAATCAAAAATTGGCTTAATTTATAAAGAAATTCGTATTGTCCAGCTCTCCACGTAAACTATTTTGCCTTACAGTACTCAAACTAGTTTTATAAATGTATTTGTGAAAAATTATAAATTGCATTTCCTTGATATATTTTTACTTTACTGACGGCAAACAATTCATTGTCTGGTAATTGTATTAAAAGTCACATTTTCGTTCAATAATTTTATTGAGCTGGAGGCCGTTTTTAATGATAATTTTTGTGGAACAAACAAAACTTTGCATTTTGGTAGAGGCTGAAGCTGCTTTATCGTAGATCATCACATCTCCTCATTAGACTTCTTCACTAGGATTCGATCTAATGACCCTGCGTTCTACTCACTGAGCAAAGTTCACCAATATAACTGTTGTTGCTTTCTCTAATGTATATTAAATTTTAATCGATTTTCTGAAAAATACAATTTTTAAATATTTTTTATAAATCTTAAGAGTTCCAAAGTCACGTAAGTTTTAGCGTGGACAGTGGCTCAAAAAATTACATTCACAGAAAAGACAAAAAAAAGTTGATAAAGCCCTGAAATTATTATTGAATTGATATTTAATTTCATAAAATATTTCAGTCATCAGTATGTACGATAAAGGAAGAGAAATATAGTGCAGTAAAGAAATATATATTTCTCTTTTTTCGTGTGACGAAGTCCCGCCTTTTGTGACACTTTAGGTATTATGGCAGTTTAAAAACGCCCTAACTCAGAATACTTTTCAAGAACGCCCTACTTCAGAGTTTGATTAAAGAACGCTCTTTCTCAGAATATGGTTGAACCACGACTTATCTCAGCATTCGGTTCCAAAACGCCCCATCTCCAAGGAAAATAAATTAAAAATAAGCTGAGATAGGGCGTTCTCGAATTGGCAGCTGAGATAGGGCGTTTATCAACCGAATTCTGAGATACGACATTGCTTATGAGATAGAGCGTTGTTAAAAATTTTCTGAGATAGGGTGTTTTTGAACTGGTTGCCGAGATAGGTCGATCTTCAACTCAGCCATCGATTTGTTCTTAAGTTTTGTGTAAGTGCTGTTATAAAATTCTAAGTGCAACTTTGCATTATTTTGACATTCTCTTTTGATCGTCAACTGCCAAAATGTTTTTAATATATAAAATTCAATACAAGGTTTTTGGTATGCTTTACATCAGTTTGTTTTACATTAAATAAAGACTAACCTGGTGGTTGAATAAATTACTCCATAACTGTTATAAAACTTGTTTTGTTAATCGGGCATTGACGGACAGATTTGCCAATCCTTGGAGTTAGTTATTTGTTGTGTTACTTTTCGCCATCACTTGCCTATGCAGTAAAGCCAATCTATTAAGGTTGATTTTAGAACCGACGTGGTGCCAAAAA
>NW_023458558.1:3402924-3405166 GCF_013731165.1 Rhagoletis pomonella
AATTGGTGCAGCGGTTACCAAGATATACACATGTAACTATAAGAGGGTGTGGCTACGCCCATTTTCCAAAAATTTATAATATTCATGTTTTCCGTCTGAAACTCATTGTAAGTATCATTTTTGAGTGAATTATCTTCAGTAGTTACTAAAATATCGCAGTTTTCGTATTTCTTAAAATTACCGTTATATGGGAGGTAGGCGTGGTTATTGTCCGATTTCGCCCATTTTCAATACCATCCGTCCCACGCCCAAGTTTCGTTAAGATATCTCAATTTTTGCTCGAGTTATCGTGTGCACAGACGGACGGACAGACAGTCACCGCCTAATCGATTTCTCTTTTCATTCTGATCATTTATGTATACATTTGTCTATATCTATCTCGATTCGTTTTGCCTGTTTCAAACAACCGTTATGTGAACAAAGTTATAATACCCTTGTGCACAAGTGCGCTCGGGTATAAAAATAGTAGGTTAAAGTGTAGTTAAGTGCGGTAAGTTCGGGTGTGGTGAGTTCAGGTGTGGCGAGATAAAATGTGGTGAATTTACGTGTGGTTGGTCTGAGTCGCTATCTATATCTTTTTCTTTATAACTACCTTTATCTTAATCTTTCTTCCTCTAACTTTATCTTTAGTTTTATCGATATCCTCCGCCTCATCTTTTTCCCTCATATTTGTCTTTGTTTTTCCTTCCTGTTTATTATTTTCTTTATTTACATATTCCCCTTCACCTTTATCTCATATATGTAAGTAAATGTTTAAATTTTCCATGATCCTCATTTTTGCATTTATCTTCAAGCATCATTGTTTTTATACCCGAGCGCACTTGTGCACAAGGGTATATTAACTTTGTTCGCATAACGGTTGTTTGTAACAGCCAAACAAATGTATAGATAAATGCTCAAAATTAATAAAGAAGTCGATTAAACCATGTCTGTCTGTCCGTCTGTCCGTCCGTCTGTCCGTCTGTCCGTCTGACAGTGTACACGATAACTTGAGCACTTATCCAGGGTAGGTTGCGATTGAAAATAAGAAAAATCGGGCAATAACCACGCCCTCCTCCCATGTAACAGTATTGTTGAAAGTTGGTAATTGAAGTAGAATTTACCAATGCCTACCAAACTCGGTGACAACATTGCCTAGAGCCTCATTAAAAAACTCGTTGAAAATTTTTGAAATCAGAAAAGAACCACGCTCATCTTCCATATAACGGTAATTTACGGAAATACGAAAACGGCGATAAATTAGCAGCTACTGAAGCTAATTCAGTCAAAATCGATATATGCAATGACCTCTTGCAGAAAATGATTTTGGACCAAATTTGGTGCAATTAATTCAATAAATCATAGCATATTATTGAAACTGTTTGACAATGGGGAAAATTACTCTTCCTTTTCTTGCAGTTTACTAAAAAGTGAAAAAACGGTATTCAATAGATACGTGTGCCGGGTACATAAAGTTCGGTTTCGCCCGAATTTATACTTCTTTACTTGTTGTTTTTATTTATACCTATGCCTTTATCCTTTTCTTCATCTATGTACGGTCTTCAGCTAAATGTTACTAATAAACGGCATATTAGCACGTTTTTGCTAAATTAATACCATGTGCATATTTAAATTTAAGGAGCACTCGTTTCCGTTCCACCATTTCCGTTGCATCTACCAATTTACTCCCAAACCAAATATGAAGTTTCACTTCGAAAATAAATGTTTTACCATTTTGCACTACTGAAATTGCCGAATTAAGTCATGGCATGTCTCTTATCACCAGCACATTGACGTATATTTGTATAGTTGTTAAAAAAATTGGCCAAATGAAAGTATCTTATCTAAAGTGCGATTCCACGGTCTTACCAAAATGTTGAGTACTTAAATACATAAAAACGCATGAAGTATTATTAAGGCACCAACGCTAACTACAATTCGAACAACTCTGCTTAGTGTAACAGTACAAAAAGTTTCGAAATAAATATCTACAACGCTTTGAGAAATTCCAACTCTGCAGTAAATCGTAGGATACGTACCAGTAAATACCAGATATTCACTGAGAGCTTGCAAATTCTTTTAAATAAGAAATTGGATACTTAATTCTTACTTCCTATACTTATGCTTAGATATATTTACATACTTGCTATATATTTCTTCCGCATAAGTCCACTTGTGTTGGCTGTGCATGAAACACTTATAAAAATGAAGCTCTAGTCAAGCACAAAATGCAATTCCTAGCAACTTCCGCTGGAGCTATTAT
>NW_023458558.1:3405266-3408092 GCF_013731165.1 Rhagoletis pomonella
ATAATGAACCATATTTTTGCTATTACCAATCAAAATTCCAAAAAAAAGCGGTTTTTCGGTCCACGCTAATACAAATGTATGCAGTATGTAGCTGCAGTATGCAGTAGGAGCCTGTCAAGAAGTATGACTGTTAGAATCTATTGGACTGAAAGCGGCTGTTTGCAGTTATGCGAAGTTGGAAACTAAAACTGACCGACAACATAAAACAAAAGTCGAATACCACAAAAACATGCATGCATATACATACATATGCACATGTACAAAATGATGTAAGTACCCTGTGGGGAAAATCTCTAGTTCTGAACTGGTGCGCGGTTCGTAGTAAATCACTTTTGCATGCAAACAACTGGCGAGTTTAACACTGCGATGTACCAGGAAGTGTCCATTGCCCCTCGCTGCATTCCTTTGTCGATAGTTCCGAACTAGTTCTGAATTAGACAGATAAGATCTAGTTCATTCTGCATACCTTTTTCTATAGTTTTGAACCAGTTGTAAATTTGTCACCGTAGTTGTAGATTTCTAATGAAAAAACTGAAATAAAATAGTTTTTTAAAAGTACCACATTTCGCTGATTCTGGGCTGGTGCGGATCTAGTACGGAACTAGAAATGTGATTGCCTAGTTCGCGGTTTCCCTGGAGGGTACGTGGAGAACAAAAGAGCCAACGCATGTAACAGCACACCTGTCCGTTAGGACTAAGCAAGCAAAAGGAAAATAACGGCGAACGTGCAAAAGTATGCTTCCGCAGAATGCGAGTCGACACACACCCACACACACACACACACCCCCGAGCATGAATAAGTACTGCATGCACGCAGGCAGTGCAGCGTAAACAAATGGCGAACGTGACAACAATAGAAACAACAAAAAAGCATCAAATTGCCGACCGCAGTGCTTACTTAGGGTTTGAGAAGTTGCCACCTTGACAAGTAGCGAATACAGACAGCTATTGTGCCATGCTTTTGAGAAAAAATGTGAGGCGAGTTTTCGGTGAGAAAAAGGGGGATAAACAAAAACTCAAATTAATGAGGAACAGAAAACTTTTTTAAATTTTTGACAAAATATACGCCATAATTAAACTTTTTAATAACATAAAATTTCTAAGTTGAGAGATACTGAGATAAGGTGATCAACAGTGAACTTTTGTAGGCGAAAAAGGAAACGAAATGAAAATATTAATTAACTTCTCTTTATTTTTGTGTATTTGTACGAGAAAAATATAAAGAACCCCATATTTTTGTCCAATTTTATGTCAGGCGCTGAAGTACATATCTATGTGAGTGATGCAACATTAGTGACAGTGTATATGGAAGCGATGATGATTGCAAATGTCCATTTGGTACGCGTGCTGCCGCATTTTATGATACAGCGTGACATGCGCGGAAGGCGTTGCAGTAGCGCGTTGCAGCATGACGTGCTTGCTAGTTCAACTCTTCCTCTGCATTGCTGCCACTACCACCATTTCCAAAGCTTACGCCACCACCTATCACCCGCCACCGTCATTACTGGCTGATGAACTGAGTCACGAACAGTGAATGGCAAATGCCAACTGCTGCCGGCTGCTGACAACAGTGGCAGTCGCTTGATTTGCTCGCCGTCGGAAATGGCCAACGAGCACACACATTTTTAATTAAGCTTACGTGATGTCAACGTGAAAATTAAAAATGAGCTAACCAAGCCAAGTGAAGCGTGTGGCCGCCGGATAAAGCGAAGTAAGCGAATTGCTGCACATGCACGCACAAATGAACTGACTGTCATTGTGGACAACAGGCTAATAATGAAGATGCTGGCTGTGTGCGGAACTTCGGAAGTAATCTGTTTTAACTCTTTTTCGTTAGTTGTGATTTCAAGTTAATTTGAAATAGGAAGCTCTTGAAATCCTTCAGTGTATATGCTTGTAAGGCTTATTTAAATATTTTTTTTTTTTAGAAAAAACATCTCATCGGCGTATATTCGCTGCGAAAATACATAAAATAAGAAAAAACTATTAAATGCAAATGTATTACATAATGTAAATATCTTAAGTGCCGAAAAACTTTCAGAGGTATGTGTACCATGGTGGTGCTTTATCCACTCAAGCTATTTTGGCCGAGCTCAGCTTAGCTAGCCGTGCTCCCTTCTTGCGAAACTAGACCTTAGTTACCAGAAACATTGTTTGCAGCTGGTCTTTCCAACGCTGGGAAAGCACTCTTCTTTCACTACCACCACCGAGTACCGAATCGAAAAATTGTAAGGCCGAAGTATTTGACATAGACAGTGTCACCGTTATATACTATATATTAAAACATTTACAGTTAATAGATCGAATATCCGCGGCCTTTGGAAATCACCCATTCTCCCAAGAAAAAAGAAGAAAAAAGTGTGGTATAGTTAGCATTATTTCGTAACCATTTTTTTTATTTTTTGACTTGTTACCTTCATTTATATAGGGTCAAATTTTCGCAGGTGGGCCATCGAAAGTTGACTTTCCGATTGTTTGTATTGCATTGACCGATTTAATTTTACTTCAATAAAAAATTACTGTACCTTTGATTGACCTAAAGCTTTTTTCTAAAACAATTTAGCCAAGTTAAAAAATAATAATACAAATGAGAAAAAGTTCATTTGTATTATATTTTCTAAACTTGGTTAATTTTTTTGGTAAAAAGCTTTAAGTCAATCAAAGGTACAGTAATTTTTTTTTTTATGAAAGTAAAATTGAATGTTTAGCGCAAATAATGCTCCTGATTGTAACCACTCTAGAAAGGAAATTTATCCTGCAAGGAATCGATGAGAGGCTGGGCCTCAATTTTAGTCCGATTTCAACAATTTTCAACGGTATGCTTTT
>NW_023458558.1:3408192-3435141 GCF_013731165.1 Rhagoletis pomonella
GTCAAGCACAAAATGCAATTCCTAGCAACTTCCGCTGGAGCTATTATTGTTGCAAGAGTTGGTTTCTTATTCACCTGTATTACTTTCATACGCAAATGTTTTCTCATATTCTTGTTATTAGTTTGTTTATCAACAAAGCAGCAACACTTTGGATGCCTGCATAAGATAAGTACTCAATTTGTTTTCTTCTTTTTAATTGGCTTCTCTATTTTGATTTTATTTTTTTTATTTTCTTTGATATCCACTTTCCAATTATTTATTCCGAAGTATCCCTCTGGATATTGTAGGATACAATTTTATCCCTATTTTGCTACAATGCCTTGCATCACTTCACATTTTTCTTTTGCTAAATTCTGCAGTTTTTCGGTTTGATTTTATTGTATATTTTCTGGTTCTTGGCACTCACTCGTATATACATACATACCTACATACATACATAGACTTCCTTCTTTCTGCTGACTTTGTGCATCATCTCTCGGCGCTGCAGCGCTGGCTCGATAATTGAATTTATAACTTGAGTTACCTGTTTCATTGGTAGTTAGTATGTTTTGTACTCACATCGGTGTAGCTTGCGATTGCCGCCCCGTGAGTGGGACCTGCTTGCATTGATTGCAAGCGCTGGCGCTGGCCAGGTAAGTTATTTGGAATTTACTTTTGGGATCAGTGTTGCCGTTGTTTTGTTTCTTCTTTAACAAGTACTGTTATAATTGTTGTTATTCCTTGCTAAGTTTATCGTAGCCTTTTCTGATCATTTAATTATAACAAAATATTTGTGAATGTGTATGTATGTGTATCGTACATGCACTTATTTACCTTCATGTGTACTAGGGATGCCAATACCGGTCCCGAAAAAATTTAAATATCCAATTGATAGTCAGAGCTTTTTTATGAATTACGAAGTATGATTTTTGTAAAATGCCGTCTTCACTCAATTAACAAAAAGCTTGAAACTTTACTTTTAGATTGCAGTCTGAGCCTTTTTTGAAGGGGTCATTCACTTCAAATGGCCTATGACTACATTTTGACAGTTGAGCCTAAAAGTGTTGAGGCCGAAGGATGTTTTTCATTAGCAGGTTTTGTATGTAACAAGTTCAGGTCAATATTAGAAGACTCCGCTTTAAATACTTTGCTGCTCAATGACATGCTTTTTTAAATACAATTTAAAAAATTTATTACTTTTAGATTTGTCTGATTTAATATTTAAATACGGGTATGTGAGTTTTACAATCAGTTTATCGAAAATTTCAAATATTTTTATTTCATGGTATGTTTAAATGCTTTCAGATATTGAAGTTTTACTCATATTCGTACAATTTATGACTAAATGCTCAATTTTGCTCATATTTTGGCATCCCTAATGTGTACATACATATGTATGTAAATACATTTGTATATGCACATCTTTACAAAATACATGTACTAATCTGCTAGCTGATTGAGTTTTCAACACACCTTTTCACATCATTCTGCGTAATTAATCAATCTTAGATTAGTGTCTGCAATGAAAAATGTTGTTGAAGAAGTATTTTGAGTAATATATGTATGTATGTATGTACATATCGATACAAATTCCTGCATATGTTCATATGTGCATATGTAAGTATGTTTATATGTATATGTTGATACGTGAAGCAGATGGTATATCATTTCTGACGGCTGCTTTTCAATCACATTTTACTTTGAAATAAATAATTAATTTTTCTATGATTGTAAAATAATACAAAAAACTATTGCTAATTGAAAACTGAATATTCTTTTACATTTAAGTGTTGGTTTTTCCTAATTACTAAAAACAAGTTAAGGAAGCTTTTATATAATTTCACCTTATGTGAACATATGTTTCGCTCTGTTGATTGATATGCTAAATGTACATACATATATGGGGTATTCACAACGGAGTCGTAAGAGTCGTATTGTTGTATGTCGTAAACTTTAAGCGCCTAAAAAATATATTAAGAGGGTTCATATTATGAATTATCGCAGTTTCAACAAATAGTTGGCTGTGGTTTCAAGTTCTCTATACAGACTGTAAAGTACTTGGCTGGGAATTGCACCAAACGATTTTTTTTTAAGAGATTGAATCATATGTAAACAATGCGATTTCTCCGTTTTTTGAAATTAGCCTCCGGACCTTCGAAGTGCGAATTTGGACCTTTGGTAAACAATTATTTTTAATTATTGCATGTAAAAAGCAATAAAAAGTAAAAAATACAGATGTGGTCCGCCCTTTTCTCTTATTTATATGGTATATAACTTTTTTTGTGAAAACTTATATTAGAGGTGCTATAACGGGTCAAAGGTCTGATCTTCGAAAAATTAATATCTTAATATTTCAGCAACTTTTGAACTGTTATTTAAAAGATGTTTATCGTTGTAAATGTGATATGAAAATTTGTATACTTCGTATATAAAATTTTGAGAAAAAAAACACATTTAACCCAGAAAAAATGTTGATTTTGCCGTACAGTGACACTCATTTAAGTTTTTAAAGTTTACGACATACATCAATACGACACTTGAGACACCATTGTGAATCCCTCAATAGTATATTTGTAAATAAAATTTAAAAAGGATTTTTTAAGGTAAAAGAACGGCATGTCCTTTGGACGAAAAAGTCGCAAATTAAAAAAAATTTCACCACCATATCAAAATCGGCCCCTTTCATGAAAGTAAACGTTCGCTGGGAACGGTCGTCGCCATAAAGAAAGTCGTAATACATGCATCCTTTGAAGCGACGGTTACCCTTTTACAAATAAATAATTTTGCTGCAAGAACTATTGCAGTTGGTAAGACTGTTGCCATAAGAAGGCGAGAGTGTTGTTTGCTAATTCAGTATTGTCGAGATGGGGTTGCCATACTTGTTCGCCGCACACATTGTGCTTGCTTCACCTAACTACACATTTTTTTCGGAGGAGGAGGAAGAATCGAAAGCTTTAACCCCGTCAGTGTGAGACTTCAACCCACCGAACCTCCTAAAGCCGAGATTTCGTTCCTGGGTCGAGTACCGTCTATATTGTCATCTTACATACATACATACATATTGATTACATCACCGGATCCTCAATCATACATGAAATATTTTTTGCCAGTTTCCATCTTTTTTTTTGTTGTTGTTAATCACTATCACATAATTTATATATAATATATATCTATATGGATGTACATTTATACATGACAATCACACCGATTATATTGCGTATATATAAATTAACACTCTACCTGAGGCTGTCGGAATAGACGAGATCTCGAGCAGCCCAATAGCTGAGTTTACTGGCTAGGTAGGCGGTCTGAAAGGACCAGTTCCACAGCCGCACCGCCTGGGCGGTTGGAAAAGACAAAATACTATATTCCAAGCCGTACCTTCGCTACAAGCTTTTATTTTATAAATGGAACTATCAGGTAATATATATATCTATTTCCGATGCCGCGCTGCTTGGGCGAATAGAAAGGAATAGTTTCCATGCCGAGGCTCGCCAGCGCTCTCTTCCGAAAAAACAGCAGTCTCTTGAAACAGTTTATTTTCCTTTTTATTCTATATATGTTCGCCGATGATTCTCAAAACTTCTCACTGATGCTATTGCTCTGGTCCTATTCTTCTCTCCCTTTTAGCATATTATTTTAATATAGCTTTCGGGGAAAGGGTTTCATTGATAAGCGATTGTAGTGTGCGCTTATGTTACCTTAAGCGCGGAAACATTAGGAATATGTGCTCCGAGTCCTCAATAGCGCCGTTATAGCAGTAGTCACAAAATGGGTCACTGCCGTGCTTGAATATGTGAAGATACGACTTAAAAATTGTGGAATGTAGAAGTCTACTTCACCTCTGCGTTCAACGTTCAATATTTGGAATGTAGCGGTGCGTCTATCACCCCTTGGTTGAGTGATTCCTTCTCTGTTGCCACTCCTTTAAACTCTATTTCCTTGCTTGCCTCCTTGACGGACATTGTTGCCGAACCACCAATTTCTTACAAGTGCTTTGCGGTTATCACTATAGCGATGTCATCAGAAAATCCTATTCTGTTCACATCTGACGGCAGTTTTAAACGTAGGACTCCATCGTACATTATGTTCCATAGGAGTGGGCCAAGGACAGACCCTTGTGGAATGCCATCGGTAATTTCTATTTTTTCCCTTCCTTGCCCACTGTTATACCCTAGGATTCGGTTGTGTAAGTAGCTCCTAATCAGTTGACATAGGTAGCTGGATACTCCCAAGCCGCCAAGCGTGTCCAGTATTTTCGGCCAGTTCGCCAAGTTGAATGAGTTCTTTACAGCGAGCGTGATAATTAGGCAATACTGCTTTGACCCTCCGAGCTATCGTGTTCCGGTAATTGCATTTCTAGCTAGCTGGATGATCGCAGTAGACCTCCTCTTTCTGAATCCGCACTCATTGGGTGAGATTCCTCCTTTAGACAATATCTCTGCCTCCAAACGGTTTTCTATAATATGATATAGAATATAACCAGCTGTATCCAGCTTCCAGATTGGTCGAAAACTTGATGGAGCCCCTGCTGGTTTTCCTGGATTAGGGAGCAAAACCTGCCTCTATTGCTTCCAAATCAACGGAAAGGAGCCCTCTGCGAAGCATGCGTCAAAGACAAATGATAAATGCTTTACTGTCATCTTAGGGCTATATTCAGTATGAAATCGGCTCGCAGTATTTCTGCTGCTGTAACTCGATCAAACGTGAGTGTCGCCTTAAGGAAGATGGAACAAGTTGGGGTCAGGGCTTTCGAAGCTTAACTACAGATAGCTCACTTAACTACACATAGCTCATCTTGTATGTGTTTTTTTTATTGGATTTATAGGCGATGTCAAATAAAATGTTCTAATGACTACTGCTAATCGTTACAGCTATGAAATTTTTACACATCGTAACTCGGTTTTTTGCTTTTTTTTGATTATGATACTTTTCTAGTAAATTAGCAATTAACATATACATATCGTCACCTGAAATGCAAAAAGACATAAGAATAATCGTCACTGAAATGGAAAAAGACGTGAGTAATATTCTTTTTTTTTCATAAGACGATGTGCGGAGTTGCAATTCGATGAAATCCGTCATATAAATCAAAAAGTGTATCTTGAATTTTTTATGAGTTACAACTTTTTGCATTCCAACGACGATGTTTATTACATCTCTTTGCATTCATGTGACGATATGTGTTAAATATACAGTATCGGTCATATCTATAGCACGCCATTTCAAAGTGATATTGTGTGCCACTTATGTTTATTTATTTATTTTTAAGACTTTTCAATTAAAATACGGTTCTTTCTCTAACAAACCCCATATAAACCCAAGTTTAACAATTTGTATAAAACTTCTAAAAAGTGCAACAAATTTCCACCTAAGTTTCAAACTTTTTTCTATCTATAGATATTACCGATACTGTATGTATTTACTGAAGCCCGATGCGTAAAAAATTTTTCACTTCTCCTACTGGGTTGCTCAAGCGGAGCAGTTCTCTTGTGCTCACCAACACAGACTGAGTTTAGCTTTTGCCGACCGCTGATTTAGATCCCACGGTACCTAAGTGTATATAATTCAGCTGCATGCCGAGTTGAAAAATTGTTCACTTATCACAACGTCATAAAAGAAGTCTGATTAACTCAGTGAGAGGGGCGACCAGGGTGAATGTATGTAAGCAAAAAATATTCACTTTTTGGGTAGATGGCTGACAGTATGTAAAATTTATTATTTTTGTGAAAAAATCTCATATACCGAGAAAGAGAAGAGATATCGATATAAATGTAACGGTATTTTAAAGCTAAAGCAGCTTAAGTGCTGGACAAATTTTTCGAATCTACCGACGATAAAAATATGTTCCTTGACGCTCGCATAGCAAAGCATTCAGTTAAAGATTTCATTGTATACTATTTTCAGGGCAAAAAATGCAACTAAATCTTTTAAATACTGTTAAATTTATCTGGCTAGTTCTTCTCGTTTCCAAGATATTTTGTCACAAAAAAAGTTAATTTCCCAGTGTGCGTCGCCCCCGAACAGCAAATGCTTTCGAATGAGATCCTTTTATGCGGCAGAATGCTCTATCATGGCAGAGGATACCTGACAAAATATCGCACGTTTGAAAATGTCAGAGGTTGTGAAGCGATAAGTTTTCCAAAAAAAAAAAAACTTCCTCTCGACGTGCTTGATCCAGTAGTCGGTGTCCAACTGGGGTAGGTGCAATGTTCTTGAATGTGCTTACACAAATAGTAAAATACCTTTTTTCAGCTAGTTTTAAGTAAATACTGCCGCAACGGAAAATATCTGAAAATACGCTGACAGATAGATGCGTGCTAAATTAAGCAAAAACTTTGCGGATGCGAGTTGCTGTTGACGTTTACTTGCAAACTCTCTTTATGCGCTTGTCAGTCTAACTGTCGTTATGTCTACCTTTGAATACTTCAAATGTAATCCTCTTTTGCTTCCCCTGTTCGTAGTTGCAGGGTTAAACTTACAAATTTCCTTACAATTTTCAGTCTCCACTAGCTGAAATTGCTTCTGTGCCAGAAGGTTAAACCGAAAAGGTTAAACCAAAAAAAAAAAAAAACATCCTTCATATGTATGTATATGTATGTATGTATTGCATTCAGAAGTAAATTTCCAGCGAATATGCAAACAAAGTTTCTTTGCAACTATTTGTTTAACCACCGTTTGCCAACCATTTCCTATCTACCTTGATAACCAATCTACTGTGCGGTTTTAAGCGGCGTTAGTTAGTTAATGCGGCGCATCATTGAAGTTCATAGTTGAAAGTTTGTTAATTTTCTTGTCAAACATTTCTTGTCTACGCGTGCAATTTTGCCTTTGCCTCCTCTCCGTCTACGTTAATTTCGTTAACGTAGTAAATGCAACATCGGTGCGTCGCTATTTGCAACTTGATGCGGTAACTATTTATACCTTGCATTTATACCTGCAGCGAAGTTGGTGCTCCTAGTTAAATATGTATATATATGCGCTGATTTTCTATACTTCCATAGGATATGAAAAAGTATACCAGTATCTAACTTTTTTATCAAATCACCGTATTTTTCTTAGCTACTTAGTTATAATCAAAATATTCAGCATGGGTGAAGAATTAAAAAAGAAAGTGGCACAAGAAAAAAGGGCTTTACAAAAATGCTTGACTAAAACAAATATATGAGTTCTTATTCATTAAAAAAAAAAAATTAGGTGAATATTCATAAAAAAAAATAAATTGGTAGTCGAAAAATATTTTCTGATAAAAGTAAATTTAGAAGTAGACATATACTCAAGTTCAACTTTGTTCTTCAAATCCTACTACACTCAACATTGGGTAGGGGATTTCCGAAGTTTATTTAAGGTTCTATTAAAATTACCATAAATAAAAATTATTCATTACCTTGCCGTATTCATAGTAGCGAAACATACTAACCATGTACAGAATATTTGAGAGAGAGCTTCTGCAGGTTTTAGGCGCGTCGGCGAACTCACTCTCTTGCTAAAATCATTTACAGGGAAATTCTGGCTAAGATATTACCAAGTCTTTTGTAAGACAATTGCAAGACAGTAGGCAAGATAGTTTCAAGGATTTTGTTTACTCTGACACGGAAGTCTAACAAAAGAAAGTTCCCTTGCCAACTTTCATGTTGTAAAGCTATTTTGGCAAAAAGCCATTGCGCATGATCCAAACGGTCGCAGCGGCCGAGTGAGCAAAGCACTAGCGTATCATTCGGGAGATCTGAAGTTGGAATTCTCAGGCGGTATAATTTGTATCTTTCTTAATAAATTTGTAATATTTTAAACCAATTTGCAGGTATTATTTATTTTCATTTGATTTCAGAAACTTTTTTCGTGAATGATTTTCCCCTTTTTAACCAAGTTCACAAAAAGGAGAAGATTATCAATTCGTCGGAATATTTTTTTTTTTTTGTATGTATGTATGTTACCGCATAACTTTGGACTAAGTTAACCGATTTCTATAATTACTTTTTTAAAGCAAAGGTCACATACTAATTTTGTTTACTCAAATAAAAATTTGCCACTATTTCGTGTGTGTGTCCAAGGAATTTTGATACTTGACAGCTTGTTGCCCACTCTTTCCTCACGAAATAATGGAACGGTCATATATTTCTGTTGCAAACATGGGTTGCCTTTTTTCACAAAAAACTTTAGAAGACTTCTTAAGGACTGCAGTACTGTCTTACCTGCCGTCTTCACGTGCTGGAAAATCTCGCTTGCGTGGCGACGCATGCTTGAAAATAGCTTATAGGTAAAATTATGAAGGAAGACTATTGGACGTTAAATAGCGACCAAAGTTAAACTTTGAAAGAGGTCAGAATTCTGTGTGACGTAGGAGTGAAGGGTAATTTCCCCCACAAGTAAATAATAATGATTACGATATCCTGTTTCCACGACTCCACACCAAAAAAAAAAATAAAAAATCCTTACGTCATGCGGATTAACTCATTAATTAAAATCTCAATTAAAATCTCGATAAATCACTTCTCTGCTAAAAAAAGAAAGTAACATAGCGACTTACGCCATGTTAAATTCCTTCTTTTGTTTGGCAAAATCAAAACACACAACTCGACTAATTTCGTGAACTACATTTATTATTCTCCTTGTTCTAAGTTTTACAGTAGCGACTTCATCTCTTTATCCCACTGTTCATAAAAGCCATACCCGTGTCATGTACTACGTCATTTGGCTTTTCACTTTTCACGAGTTTTTGAGCTTGTCTTCAATGCATAAGAAAACAAATTAAATGGAAGCGAAAAACTTGCTGCCAATTGCATTTCCTCAGATCAGAGTTTAATTGCTACCACACGATTATTTCCTTGCGATTACTCCAATCAACTCAAATCAGTTACATGTGCACACACAAATGTAGGCGCCCATACCTTTCGATATAAGAAATAATTACCAAAAACGAAAACTTCTTGTAACACCATCCGCGCTCGCTCGCTCGCTCAATAAAAAAAAAAAACTAAAAAGCAGAAAAGACAAAAAAGTCAAAGATTTAATTGAGATTAGCTGTGCGTCTGTGTGCGAATGTTACTCTGTGTGTGTGCGGTGATTTTCCGTTAGCGAATTATAATTGTTTCCTTAATTAGCGTGTTACGCCGCGCGCACATACACACATACAAACATTTCCTAAATGACAGCCTGCATGTGTGTATGCGAAAAAGGGTTTGGCAATGCCAGCCGCAAGTTTGAGTCAGCCGTTGAGTAAATGTTAACGCAGGGCAGTGAGCGAGGATGTGGACACATTAGGGTGATCCTAAAACGCATGTGGGGGGGAAACATTAAGGTTGGAATTTTTATGCTACCACCCTAGCATTGTTGTACACCGAAAAATGATACCCCTATTTTTTTAGAGGTCGCTCAAAGCGCTCAAAGTTTTACATATATTTTATACGGGAGAAAAACACTTTTCCTATATATTCTAGCAAATCAATACTTTCCGATCGGAAGACTCTGTTTTTCTTCACGTGATATACAATAATAGTACCCAATTGTTTATTTAAAAATTTTTCATAGTAACTACGTTTTATAGGTCGACCAAAAAACTTAGCAATGGGGGACCAATAAAAAATTTTTAGTACATATTAAAAAATGGTAAAATAAACAATTGGCTATTTATTGCTGAAAGTCCCCTAAAACGAAAAAGAATATTTCAATCGAAATATCGATTTAAAATAATTCTATACCATTTATACGAAAATCTGTTTTTCCGCATAAAAAATTCATGAAAAACTTTTAGCGCTTTAAGCAACAGCTAAAACTTTTTTTGATTTCAAAATAAAAAATCAGGGTCTGTTTTTTCGCTATAAAATAATCCTAAAGGGATGACAGCATTATAACTCCGACTTTACTTTTTGGACCACCCTAGTTCACGTTATACGAGTATGTGCAGATTTGTCTTACACACCCAATTTATGAAAGTGTATATACATATATTCGTTGTTGCAACATTTCCTTTGCACTAATTGTTTTCGAGTTGCCAACTTTGGCTTGTGTGGCATGCACCATAAATTCAGCATAATTTGTCATACCGAATGTGCTGCGAGAACCTTCAGCTTTTAGCCTTGAGTGTTTGCTTTTAGGCCATTAAATCATTTGCGCACATGTGTGTGTGTATATACATACTACATATGTTCCTATATAAATATGTATGTGTGTGCGTGCAAGATAGTGTGGAGAAACATTTGTACAATTGCCAAAAAATTACTGTGGCAATAAACAGGAAGAATATGAAAAAAAATTGCATAAGTAGTTATAAGCCTTGCCCACAAGCGCACCTACATACTACACCCAGAAAAAAGTAATCTAAATATCGTCGTTTAAGGTTCGAAAACCGCTCACACAAGCTCTTGGCTCAAGCCTTATCCATTCGTCCTGAAATATACTAGCCAGAAATGCGATTGCTTTATAAAAAAGAGAATCATTTTGAAATATGAGTGCTTTTACTCTCTAAAAAAAATAATTTATACTACCTCATATACGCGCTTTTGCATTAGCTTGATATGCGGGTTTGTACCTTAAACGACGATATATATCTCTCAAAATGTTATTTGGAACCATTGCCAAATAATGTGTTGAGAGAAACATACATATTTAGTTGACTAGTTAGTTGGTAACTAAACTCTTTTCGCAGTGTACATATGTGCTTATTCATTCATATGCAGGTATGTATGCGGATGTACATACATATGTACATATGAATTTCTATGTAGCGTAGCTAAATAGGTGTGGCTACACAAGTAATGAGTTCAAAAGCAAGTTCACATAATTTTTTATTTTTTTTTTTATAAATTTTTCATCAGTCTACAAGCCTTAGGCGCACCCTGCATGACTTTTTTAATTTTTAAGATATTTAATGCTTTATTCGCATACTTAGCAGCACAGTGATTGCAAGTGTATGTACAATGTACGTATATATTTAACTAGTGAATCATAAAGTCGAGTGCACACGTACATGTATGTATATTACGTCTAAATTTATTTTTTTATTATTATGCGCGCAAATTTTGAGAACTAATTTTGAAAATTAATCTACCCTAATTAGTTTCCTCGCATGATCTTACTCATGCAAATTAAAGTGTCTTAATCTTAATACACAAAAACAAAAAGCAAAATATAACAATGTGACTAAGCTGAGCCATATACATTGTATCAAATGGTCGGGTTTATTTTAAAGATTTATACTTTTAGTTAAGTTAAAAATTGTGAAAGGGTTAATATTTCGTTTGGGGGTGTATTAATTTTTCTATAGTCTTCTTTGTGCAACTGTTATAGTTATGCTACCATAGAATCAGCTGAAAAAAATAGTAATAACTAGTGAATCAGCATCGCACCAAAACGGCCAAAGGTCTTCACTTCAATCTTTCATGTTTGAGAGTTAAGCGAACGCTACAAACCTAAATTACTTCTCGTATAATATATGACTTAGTTAGCTAGGTATGATTTTCGAAAAGGTGGCAAGCCTAATCAAAGATATTTTCAAACTAAAGCTTTCATAAATCTCTTTCGATTGACACCCGAATAATAATATTTTACATAATTTAATTTAATTCGACTTTTAGAGCAGGTGGCGACCCTCTTCAAAAGTATTTTCAATCTAAACTCTTCTTATAGTTCAACTAGCTGTTGAGTTAAGTTAAAGTTTATATTTGAAAACATGTGGCTTAGGGGGTTGCCACACATAGTTCAGAAGCAAAGCTTTATCAAGTCCATTTAGAGTCATATCCGTACTTAAATAATTCATTTAACTTTAAAAATAATTTGATTTTTCAACCGGTGACAAACCTCTTCAAACACCTCAAAAATATTTTCTGTGTTCAAACTAAGAATTTCTTAACATTTTATTTGATACCAATTTTTTTGTTATTTAATAAACATATTCTGGGAGTAAGTTGAATAAATTCGACATTTTCTCCAGGTTGCAACCCATTTCAATCCCTTTCATCTGGAGAATGAATATGTCCTTCATACTTTTGCACTTAGTGCATAGTGAATAAAAATTTTCCCATTACTGTTTCATAGTTTTGCGTGATCACCTTCCTTCGATATATGAGACGAGAAATTTGTGTGCAAAAAATATGAATGAAATAGCATCTTGCTGCTAGCGACCACTCACTTAAATTAGAAATAGACTCGGATAGTTTTGTGTGTTCACCAACACTTCAGATGCATAGATTAGGCGTCACTCACCTTCATTTATTTTACTTGGTTCTTTATCCACCTCCTTTGGACGCATATACCTGACTTAGACGCTTAAATACAGTTCTGATGTATTAGTAAATTTAAGTCAGTCTCGTTGGTTTCAAAATGAGACATATTGCTGCTACTGCTGACTACTATTTTGTTCTATTTGGTTTGATTTAGAACTAATTTCCGCTAATCCGAGAGAAATGATTTAAAAGCACTTTGAAGTTTGTATCTTTATCTGGCCACCGATTTTCTCGCCAAGCATATAATTTGATTTAAAAACGTACTGAAACTACTGATTTTATTCTCCGCACAGTTTGAACAGCGATTGCTTCAACAAACTTTGCTCAACAGTAGGAAAAAATGGCGTACTTGTAGTTATTGTATCAAGAGTCCTTCTTTTATTTTTGTTATGCTTTTTGGTAAAATTTTTTGGTTTAAACAAGCCGCGCATGCTAACTACTTAGTATTTTACAGTACAGTCGCTCCAATTCGTCCAACAACACATTTAGTCGCACATTGAAAACTTATCCAAAGTTTAACTGCGGTTTAAGAGCATTTTTATTTGTATGCCGTGATTTGGTGAATTTCTTCGGCTTACTATTTACATACGCTACGCAGCCTGTCAGCAATGGTGCTGGTAGGCCCAGCAGGCTTCGGTTAAATGGGAAGGTATAAACTGTCAAAAGTTCAAGCTTGCATTGGTTCATGGCATACTGCAGACAAAACTAAGACGGCGACAGCGTTAAGTTAAGCGAAGAGCCAACAAACAGTCACGACTGTGGTTGTGGCGACAGTGTCGAAACATTTGGTGCAGTCAGTCAGTACGACGGCTTGTTTCCGGCTGTAAAGCACCCGCAATTTCCTGTTTTTCAAGCGTTAACCGCTACCACTCTGGCTGGCTATGAATGCGGCAGCAACAGTTTCTGTCGTATTTCCTTTTCAATTGAATGTGATAAACGCACACAGTTGCATGCGAGAATAGCGGGACATAGTATATATGCAAGCGTGCCTTGGACTAAGAAAGCTTTGCGGGACGGAAATATGCTTAAGCTCGGCTGCTTGCACCTAGTGCTTTTCGAGGGCTAAACTACAATTTGCTTTCTTTGCAGCGAATTTCGTTTTATAAAGTTTCTTTTTCACATTTCTTGTTTAGAAGTTGAATATGCTTAGCATGGGTTAGCATCTTTATTTGTTACGCATACGCACTGGTGTTTTGAGAGCTTTTATATAGTCTTTTTTATGTTATTTTTATTTGGAAACAAAAATACTTAAGCGTAAAGACGCCAGGCATCGCCTGCGACATAATCTTATTTCAAACTATTGGAAAAGATATACGGTTGTGGCTGTTCTTCATAGACCTCGAGAATCTTCCAAAGAAAGATGCTGACAAAATGGCGGCAGCAGGCGAATTCACACAGAAAGGCGCACCAAAACCCTTCGTGAAAGTATAGTCTGGTTTCTGGGTAAGGAGATCGGTCTTATTTTGTCGGCCTGTGTAATTTATAACTTCCCAATAAAGATTTGGCTTGGTTAACAATTCGATTGGAAAACCAATAATTTTTTCAAGTCCCACCTTCGATAACGACTGTATAACAGGTTGGTATTCGATTTGAGAACTAGGCCATTATCCATCAAAATGAAAACTATGCTTTCCAGTGTATTTTTCTTCGTTATGAATTCGAAATCCAGGCTATTGTCAAATTGAAATTTTATTGTGAGAGAGTGTTTGTCTTATATTTCCCTTCGAGAATGAGCTGGATTGCGTTTTCTCTTTCGAGCTCATCGCATGCTTATATATGTCCGGCGCTATGAAATATCTGGTATATTTAAAGTAAGTAAATCTGGAGGATTCTCTTAAATCTTTGACGGACGGATCTTCATCAGGTATTGCTAAGAACCAACGGTTTCTAAGTGGAGCCCAACCAATTAGATTTTTAAATTGAGTGTGAGGTTTTATTAGAAATAGCTTTATAAAAATTCTAAAAAAAAAAAACATTTTATTAGTAGAAATGTTAGTAAGTGTATAATGATATATGAGTATTTAAGAAGTGCTATTCAAAATCTTGTTAACCTTATAAACTAAAATCAACATATTTTTTTTTTATTTTGTCCACCAGTTTAAGCTTTGTAGTTTTCAGAAAGCTGTTTTTCTTCTATATATAATTGAAGATCATCAGCCAGGGTATGTAGAAGAACATATGGACGGGTCTTGTAAATATCCTTGGTGAAGATAATAAAGAGAAAACTACTTATAATAAAGCTATTTGGTACACGAAAACGCATTTGCACCAATTTAAAGGACTTGCTATCGATATTATTTTTTTGCATTCTCTTACTTAAGTAGCTGTTTACAGGCCTTATCACCTTTTTACCGCTGTAAAAATTCTTCCTCTTGATTATTTTTTACATATCGAGAAAGCATAACAGGTCTATGGGACCTTGGTAAAATTTCTGACGAATATCATCCAGCTCCTCGCTGGTGGCAGGAGAGCAAGAGTGAGCAGCTATGAAACCAGATTGGAGCGGGCTGAGAATGGAATATCTGCCATAAAAAAGCTGCAGGTCATCAACTCAGTGAATTATTCATCCGTATGTGGTTTAAGTAACGGCTGCGTTGACAGTAGAAAGCATTTCATACTTTGTTTTAGAAAATAAATGATAAAAAATAAATTTTTTTGCTTTCAGAGTGCTGACAGACCTTAAAAATATATTGAAAAATGTCATAAAACCACACCGAACCCATTCATGAATTTATATATACACATGTAAATATATATGTGAGTACAAACTATTTTTCTGAGGTGCATTTTAAGCAAACGCGAGTCTGCTATATAAATTTTCTTTTTCAGCAAATCGCAAAGCAGCAGACGACGTCTGCCCTCCTTCGAACCCTTTATAGATTTCCTGCTTACACTGCACCGCGAAATCTACTGAACACACACCCATATGTAAGTATTTATGTATGTGCATGCATGTGCTCAATAGTCGAAAAGCAAAAATCATTGTGGAATTTTGTTTAAATTTTTTACAAGCTCACTTTGATTTTCCGCCACTTTTCCACCCTCGACTTTTGAGCGTATCTTTCTTCTATTTCATTCCTCTACTTTTCAATACATATAGCCACATATGTATGTGTATGTACATACATAGGTGTACATATGCATTTCGATGTTATTTCAGTTACCAGTTTTTCACGTGAATGTACTGGTATTTATTTTGTCTCCATTTTCTTTATTTTCTGGTAATTCTACTGTTTTTGTCGTCGTGATTGATTGCAGCTTAAATGTTTTCAAGTGATAAATTATTGTCTGACAGCGAAAAATAAATCACAGATTAGCTGATCAAAGAAACAAACATAGCGGTGGTGCACTTGTAGAAAGTGGGATATCAAATTCGTACACTCCCGGGTAAACCTCTGTGCAAAAAAAAAAAATTAAAAGCTTTACTATACGTGTAACGTAAGCAATTGAATTAAGCATTTGTTGAATTATTGACATAGAAATCGATACAATCCAAACTGTAAGTTTTTTTTGATAAATATATTTTAAAGTCTTACGCAAAAGAGAGTGTCACAAACTTTTATGCTGTAACTCAATTTAAATCAAATTGCATTACAAAGCCAGAAGTAAAATTCTATTCGAGACAATTTACACTTGAATGCCTTATTTTCAATTAAATTTTTTCGATACACTTTTGGTCTTTCCACCAATAACTCAATTGAATTTAGTAGTATGGCCAGGTATTTTTATATTTTCAAACCAAGATTTCACTATGATATTTTATAATAAAAACACCTAAACTTAATATTTGTTTGTAGATTATGGACCTGTATACCGTTTTTCCAGATCAGATCATTTTCCCGAAATATTTTAATTTTTATGAAAAAGCTATGAAACTTTAACAAGAAAAAATTTAGAAATATAACAAATAATTTGTAGTTTTTTTATTTGTAATAAAGCCTCTTCTTTTGCCATAAAATCAAACTACTACATAAATAAACAAGTTTTGAATGGTCAATTGAAAATTTGAATTGAAAAAAATGCTTACCATACACTTGAAAAAATCTACTAAATCTAGAAAATATCTACCAAAAACTTGTTTTAGTTATTTTAATAAAAATTATGGTTTTGTTCTATTTTTTTAGTTATTTCAATAAAAATTATTATTGTTTTTAAATAAATTTTTGTTTAACTAATGTAAAGTATTTGGGATCATGTTAATAGCATCTTTCGGCTTAGTGATTTTTTTTTAATATTCATAACGTTTTTCAAGCACATAAAAATTTTTGGTATTTTTGTTTTGTATAAAAATTTGTATTGTTTTCGCTTCAACCAAACCAATAAAAATAAACCGTTGAAGCAATAGACAACTTTCAAAAAAATTCTATACTATGAATTTTTAGAACGATTCGAGGTATGGAGTTTTATTGCCCATGGAATTTTAGTATAACTAACAACGAGGCGTTAAAATTTCCCGTAGATATTTTATAATTTTATTGCCGCAGTTTTTTTTTCATTTAATATTGTCCATTGTAAAAAATATGGCGTTGACTTTTTTGCCAACAATCACAGTGTGTAATTGTTTAGAGAATCATTTAAAATATCCGGGCAATCAAAAGCTCCCCAGTATTTCGATAAAATAAGCTTTGCATGGAGCACGATATATTCGACTTTTATCGATATAAATACATTTATATGTATGTATGTATGTATGTATATAAAAAGTGTGCATTAAAGCGTTCTAAAATGAAAGCAATTTCGGACAGAAATTTACCCTCAAATTCATAAAAAATAAAGAAGACTTTAACTGCTTATTTTTTATGAATAAGGCCATTATAATATAAAGATGACTACGGAAAAAAGAGCGGGAACGAAAATTTTTATTTTTCCAACAACCAATTTTTCCAAATACCTTTTATCCAACCCAATTTTTTTCTACCAATTTTGGTAACAATTTACCAACCGCTGGAACATAAAAGGCGTTTTCTTCCAGTTAAATATTATTTCAAGAACAATATTAACAAAACATTTTCAATGGCAACGTCAGGCCAGATACTTCACCTGATTTAAAAAAAGCAGGAACGATTTTTAACGATTTAAAGTTTTGCAATTTTGTAACCGAAGGCAAAATCAACTTCTGTCTATACGTGTTGCCAGATTATATGTTTATATATATTTTTAAATTGCTACTGCCAATAGTTGTAATTTTTTACTGAATAAGGGACCATTTAATTGCTATTTGAATCTAGAAAAACAATAAAAAATAAAAATTAAAAGTAAAATAAATTAAAAAGTTTGCAAGAAACATTTTTGTAAGATTTTCGTGCCAGAATAAAAAAAAAATATATTTTTAGAGTATTTCTGTCTTTCAATTGCCTTACAAAACACTTTCAGCTATTTTCTAGAATTGCCCTGTTAAACTTTCGTAGCTATATACATATATCAAAAAACAATGCATGCCTTATGGTTTAGATTGCATAATTCCAAACTCTTACTTTTACCATTTCCTCTAGCCAATTTTGTAAGTGTTCAGCTTTTCTAAAGTCCAAAAGTATACTTAAGTATTTAATTTGCTGAAAAATATCCGTGCTCTCTTTCACATTTTTTTTAACAATTCTATTTAAATAGTCTGACACAATGTCGTTTACACTAAAATTTACCTTTGGCAAATACAAAAATTTAAAACCAAAAATTTCCACAACAAATTTAATTTGAATAACATTCCCAAAACAAGGTATCTCAGTCTTTAAATTGTTGAATTCTTTTTCCATATTTCAATAACTATTTTTTTTTTACATACCATCAAAGCAAACCTTTCAATCACTTTTCATTTCACAAACAGGCAAGCAAGTAAACAAATCAAAGTATCAAGTTTTTGTGCACATTTAACAGCAGGAAAAATGTAATCATACCATCAAATTGCATACAAGCGCACGCATTCGCTGAGCTTCTCTGATTTAATGTGTCTAACATCGCTGCTTCATGTTTATGTCATGAAAGACATCCTTTTAAATTAATTGCCAATTCAGCTGTAAAGCAATCAAAATAACTTGCCCCAATCCGCGTCACAGCTAAATAAGCGAACGAGCAAGGAGAACAAGCCATTTCCTCCAGCCAACTCTAACAATTCGCGTCAATGGCTCATAAAGACCACTGCAAGAACAGCAGCAGCAGCAGCAGTAGTAAGACCAATTTTAAGTCATTTGTTTCACATAAAGTGACGATAAATATTCTTCGCTTTTGATTGCAAACCCCAACAACATTTAACGACCCCACTTTCGTCTAACGTTACTTATACGCCGTGTATGCCATCTGCGTGCCAAATTAGATGAGATGAAGTAGAAAAGCGTTAGTTTGCTATGTTTAATGTCTTTGAAGTGACTTTTTGCCTTCGTTCTTCGATAAAATTTCATAAAAAATACACAGTTGGTTATATATGTATGTATCTACGTATGCAAACAGAATTATTTAGAAAGCAGTTAATATACACTGGGGAGATGTGAGTTATCTAGGTAAGTATGAGTCTCATTTAAACAAACAAAAAAAAACGGTCAATGAGCTAATCAAACATACCAAATATATATTTATACTAAAGAAAAAGGGCAAATAAAAGTGAAAATAAATACCGAGAACTTTTATTTTTCTATTCCTTTTGAAGTGGCTGCAATTTCAAAAAGTACACAATTAAATGAAAGATGTTGCTCACTCATAGTTAAAATATAAGCTGGTTCAACTTGTATGAATAATGATTAAAAAAAAATACATCAGTAAATATATCCTCATTTAATAGTATCTTCATTTATATGTAAGTTTTTAAAATATATATATTTTAACTCAAATCAATCAATTAAAACCATTTTCCTTCAATAACAGTGCTGTGTATAGCATTGTATGGGAAAATATTTTATTGAAACAACTTAATTAGATTTATATGAGTACTAAACCATAATGGGTCTAATCATTCATTCCGCATCGACATCGATATCGGCATGGAAAGAATTCGCGAGCGAAAAATTTTATGGGATCATTTATACCGTAGATAAGCAGCTTTACCCACAAAATAAAACTGTTTTGTCGACGAATTCACCAGATGAAATTGTTTGGTTGAGTTTTTTTTTTTGTTTTTTTTTTTAGTAAATAATATAAAGTGGAAAGTGAAGACGAAGATTGTGTACACATTTTTCATAAGTGCAGAAATTTGAGGAATAGTTAAAAGGACGTGCTGGAAATATAAAACTAAAATCGAATAGAAATATTTAAGCTAAACAAAATCAAAACTTCATTTACACACATATGTACATACATATTTACCCCGTAGCGAATGTCATGCATGAGTCACTTAAGTGTCTTGTACAGCCATGTTAATTCTTCACTGACTTTGGGCTCCGTTTATATGGTAGTCGTGCACGACTTTTTAATACAAATGGTAATTTAGTCGTTGAAAAAAAAATAGTCCAAATAGTAGACCACATTTCTGCTATATATTATTCTTTAATCATACATAGGTGCTTCAAATAAAAACTTTTTCTTTCAGATATAATATATCACGAGAGTTTGTATTTGAATTTTATTTGGAAAAATTTGTACTGTTTTTATTTGAAGACACTAGCACAGCAAGTATGTTACTTATAATTAGGCTAGGAATAAAGTTAAAAAAAGGAACAGTCCAGCGCCTTCGTCTTGGTCTGCAGGCTGTATCGGAGATACAGCCGCTAAATTAAAAGGTATGGTTAAGAGCATATCCAAGTCAAAAACGAAAGCACACATTAAGAAAAAACATCGATAACAAAAGCGATAATAATATCGATAGCAAAATCGATAAAAATATCGATGAAAATATCGATATCAAAATCGACAGCAAAATCGATAGCAAAATGGATAACAAAAGCGATATAAAAAAAGCGATAATAAAATCGATAACTAAATCGATTAAACAGTCGGTTACCAAATCTATCAAAAAATCGATTACAAAATCTATAACAATATCGATAGCAAAATTTAAAAAAATATCGATTATAAAACCGATCAAAATATCGATAACAAAAGCGATAACACTGTCGATAGCAAAATATAAAAATAAATAAATAATCGATAAAAACATCAAAAACAAAATGGATTACAAAATCGATAACAAAATCAATAAAAATATCGATATCAAAATCAATAAAAAAAAATCGATAACAAAATCGATAAAAAATAGCGATAGCAAAATCCTATAAAAATTTCGATAACAAAATCGATAAAAATATCGATAAAAAATCCAAAAAAGTATATATTATTATATCGATAACTCCCAAGAATCCTGAAAATCTCTAAAACCCCAAAATGGCTCCCAGATTTAGTTTTGGTACCTCTATCTATGTATATCCTTTTCTCTAAAACTACCTTTATTTTAATATTTCTTCCTCTATCTTTAACTATACTTTTATCGGTATCCTCATTCTCATCATTTTCTTTATATTTACCTTTGTTTTTATTTTTATGTTTATCATATTCTTCATATACATATTCCCCTTCATCTTTGCCCTTATATAAGTAAAGTGTTTGAATTTACCTTGGTCTTCATTTTTGCCTTTATCTTTACGCAACTTTGCTTTTATTTTTACCTTTACTTTTATCCTTTTCTTTATATATGTACGTACTCACCTTTACTTTTATTCTTGGATTGGTCTTTTTCTAAGTGTTGTTTCACTTCAAAAAGTTTTCGCGTTTTATGCATACATATATGTATGTACATATATAATATGTATAGACATACATAGATTACTAAAAAATCTACATTAACTGCAATTATCAAAAACCAAAATATAATATATTTCAGGACGAATGGATAACGATTGAGCCAAGAGCCTGTGTGAGCAAATATTTGTTGAATATATATAAAATCTGTACACGATAATATTTCAATTGCACTGGTGTCTACAAATTTGTCTTAAGAAAATGGAATATATGAAACATTTTTACTTAACCCTATTTGGTGAACATTGTGTCAGCCTACCTACAACTTTGCCTAACAACATCATAGAAATTCTCAATAATTTTCGATGAGAACACTCAACATTAACCCGAATAGGAAGCTGCATATCCCGGAGGAAGTATTAAAGCGAATAGTTGACCCTTTTCACAAGAAAGCTCTATTTTTACATCGCGTTAGGCAAAGGGGTATGTATAAATAAGCAAGAATTGCTCGAATTTAAAGAAACCAATTGTTCAGTTACATACATTAATACAAATGTATACGTATGTACAAATGTAAGTGGCGCCCCTGTAGGAAAAGCATTAAATTTCGTGAACAATGAGTAAGCCCAAGAACAGACTGTATTTGTTAGATAACCTTGACTATGATTTTTTCGAGCAATCATTAAATGAATTGGGATAAGTAGCACATAACGCCTAACTGGCTAAATGTGATTATGAATGGAATTAAAAAAATGTTTCGACATAAATAACCAGTTGGTGTAAGATAAACCAGAAGCTCGTTTTATCACTAAAATTTCCCTAAAGGTGGTCTCATTTATGTACATTAACTTCTGTGTTCGTATGGAAAAGTAGCTTATGTCGAAAGGCTGGCTTTGGTATAATGCGGCATTCCCTTTATTCTTTAAGTGACAAGGAATTTTTTGATGAGACTTAATAAGAAAATTGACTTGCTAGTATCGGAACTATTTCTTGCACATCTATTTGCTAAAAGTTCTTTGACGGGTCGGCGCCAGTTAGCCATTCGCAATCGTGTGCTGCAAATGCCGCATTATACTAAAGCCAGCCTTTCGCAATAAGCTACTGTTCCATACCAACACAGATTTAATTTTGAAAAATTTGTATGGCATATTCCAATTCTGCGTTAGATTCTAAGTACTACCGGAGTCAATCGCTACTTTTGAACCGCTACTGCACCCACTCCTAGGTAAGTAGCTACTCTATTAACCCGTGGTAGTGCGCATGGTAGTGCAGAGTTGAACCAGAGGGAAGCAGAATAGCGAAAAGCGACGACAATCACACAAGTGCCTACTTTTGCAATTCCCGGTGGTGCAGAGAGAGATGATGATGACTACCGCCTAGGACATTGCCTTGTAAAAGTAATCGCTGAAATACACTGCAAGTAGTTGGTCGGTAATTGTCAGGTAGCTATCGATTCATTAGGCCTGTAGTTGCTCCCCCGTACTGCAGCGTATATACCAAAAATGACGTTTGACCATCCCAATTTTTTTTTTTAAGAAAAATCAGTATATTATAATTTTTTTTCTGTACGAAATTAATTTTTCTTTTACGTACAAAATTTGTATTTTCTTCTGAAATACAGTGTTTGCACTTTTGAAAATTGGGAGGGTCAAACGTAATTTTTGGCGTATAGTTTGTTCGCCATTTTTGCTTAGAATTAGTAGTTTAATTTGAATTTGCTCTACACTTTCTTGGACAATTTTTCTCCAAACAAATAACTCCGCCCTAACGTACAAGCTTATGTACATATATCACAATACGTAAGTAAGCATATGTGGGTGT
Source organism: Rhagoletis pomonella (assembly GCF_013731165.1). Taxonomy (NCBI): domain Eukaryota; kingdom Metazoa; phylum Arthropoda; class Insecta; order Diptera; family Tephritidae; genus Rhagoletis; species Rhagoletis pomonella. The sequence continues at coordinate 3,430,872 of NW_023458558.1, forward strand.
ACATATGCATGTACGTGCTTCGCAAAGGAATCCATAGCAATTTCAAGACGGAAATCACTTTAATTAACAATTTATCTGCAACACACAATCTCGAGTGCAAAAGGTTTCAGAGGAAAACATACACAAGAGAACAGGTGCACATAAATATCGGCATAATTGATGATAGGTGTTTACCTGGCTAAATGCGAAACAGATGCAGTGTTATTGCGTACGTATGTATGTATATAGTGCATGCACAAACTAGTATTCCATAGCTAATATATGTACAGTGACGAACAAAAGTATTGGTAAGTAAGTAATTTACTCTGGATAATTTCTTATAAAAATATAGTTCATTTTACACCAAACAACATAAAAATAAAATATGTAAACTTTGTGCCAAACTCAAGAAAATTCATTAAATTTGCACACTAATTTGCAACTTTTTATTCAGTATGTATGACAAAATGCAAGTTTAAAGTCGCTAGAAAATCGCGTTGATTGATAATTGTCGAATATACTTTGTATGGAAGAACTTGCGTAAAAAAAATCAACACGATTTTCTAGCGACTTCGAACTCGCACTTTGTTATACTAAATTTGAATTGGCTATAAGACTGCATACTTAGAATTTTTCTAAAAAATTTTAATAAAAAGTTGCAAATTAGTGTGCAATTTTCCTGAGTTTTGCACAAAGTTTAGAGATTTTATCTTTATGTTGTTTGGTGTAGAATGAACAATATTTTTATAAAAAATTATCCAGAGTAAATTAGAATAAACAAGTAAGAAAGTCTAAGTTCGGGCGGAGCCGAACATTAAATACCCGGCGCAAGTATTAAATATATGTTTTTTCACCCTTCCGAAACCTTCCGCTAGATGGTAAGCCGAGGTGTATCAATTTTGAGTAAATTAACGTCCTTCAATTTCGAAATACTGCAGTTTCAAGCATTTCTTAAATTTACCGTTATATGAGAATCGGCCGTTATTTTAGTCCGATTTCAATAATTTTCAACGTTTTGCTTACACGTGGCAAGTACAATAACCATACCGAGTTTGGTACAAATTGGTAGAACGGTTACTGATATACTTATATGTGATCATAAGTGGGCGGTGCCACGCCCATTTTCCAAAATTTTATTATAAACGTATTTCTTGGTAAAGAATTGTTGCAAGCATCAATTTTGAATAAATTAGCTTCAATCGAAGATTTTGTATTTCTCTAAATTACCGTTATATGGGATGTGGGCGTGGTTATTGTCCGATTTTAAAAAGTTTCGGCGGTTTTTTATGCTGTACCAAGGCCAACAACTGTGCCAAGTTTGGAAGAAATTGGTGCAGCGGTTACCAAGATATACACATGTAACCATAAGTGGGCGTGGCTACGCCCATTTTCCAAAAATTTATAATATTCTTATTTCTCGTCTAAAAATTATTGTAAATATCAATTTTGAGTGAATTATCTTCAATAGTTACTAAAATATCGCAGTTTTCGTATTTCTGGAAATTACCGTTATATGGGAAGTGGGCGTGGTTAAAGTCCGATTTCGCCCATTTTCAATACCAACCTACCTTGGATTAAGGGAAACCTACGTACCAAATTTCGTTGAGATATCTCAATTTTTGCTCGAGTTATCGTGTACACGGACAGACGGACAGACGGACAGACGGACAGACGGACGGACGGACGGACGGACGGACAGACAGACATGGCTTAATCGATTTCTTTTTTCATCCTGATCATTTATGTATACATTTGTCTATATCTATCTCGATTCGTTTTGGCTGTTACAAACAACCGTTATGTGAACAAAATTAATATACCCTTGTGCACAAGTGCGCTCGGGTATAAAAACTTTGCATATATTGCGAAAAATTCACTGCACTTCTGTTCAGCACTGTATGCATACACATTGCTTCTATGAAATGTATGCAAGTGCAAAATTTGAACAGAACATGCATTTTGTTAGGTAATTGCAATCTGATGGCTAAATGGGCAATTGTATTTTACTTATTCTTATTAAACCGTCTCTTTGCCGTTATACAACGTATCCATTTTACCATACGTAAGTTAATATGTATGTAGATCATGTACTAACATATATAAGTATGTATCTGTACGATTTCAGATGCAGTAGTTTCGTGGTGTATTCTTCAGTTTTACTTTCAACTGATGCTTAAAAATGTATACTTCATATTTGCATATAGCCAGCTAGCCATTTCGATCGACACATTTTTTTGATCGCTGACGACTCGTATAGCAAAACTAAAATTGTTGCTAGTTTTTTTGTAAGACAAATCGTCAAAGACAGTAGGCAAGATAGTTTAAAATAGTGTGGTTCAACCTTTAGTTCGCGGGCGCCTAGTAGCTCGCAAACAAAATAAAATACATCATAATCAATCAAAATGTTAATTTTGATATTTTTGTTAGTTACAGTCTTTTGCATTTCAGGTACTTGTAATTTATGTTTGTGTATGCTTAGCGTTCACGGAGGTTTTGTAGAAAGAACAAAATTGCTGCCGATTTGTCGAAGACTCTCCAAGACTATTGTTTAACTAAAAATAATGAAGAAATTAAAAATTTTTGTGAAAAGCAGAAGCCGCATTTTAATTCTTATTTTTTCAATTAAGGTATCAAATTAACAAATTCGTATTTTAACTCTTCACTAATATAAATATAATAGTTTATAATAAACTTTATGCAATATCAATTCATAGCAGGGCTCGGTACCCCTCAGTTGTCACAATAAAAATTGCTATAAATTATTTCAGATTTCATATAATTTCACATTTCTAATAAAATATACATTTCCAATAATCTGCCCGCCTCCTCCTCCCCTGTAAATTATGCTCTGCGTACGCCCATGGAAGCACTCTAATTGCAATCAAAACAACTTACAATATAACAAAGTAACCCAGTAGATAATTTCAGGAGTTGAAAGCCCTTCCGAAAGGCCTTCTGAGAGTCAAGACGCATTCCACTCTACATGCCTTTCTCCTTTCCTTTTTGTATGAAGTTGCACAAATTGAATTGAATTGAATTGATGGACGGACGTACATATGGTTAAATCGACTCAGCTTGACTTTCTTATCATTTAAGTATATATTTTAATGCGTCTGTTTCTTTCTCTTCTGGTACTTACAAACATTGAACTAAAGTTATACTTAATACCATTTCATAAATGTGTAATGGTGGAGCATTCGGGCCGTTGCCGCTCTGAAGACATGTCAAGCAAAATTATTTTCCCCCTCCATAGAAGCTCGGTTATGCCAAAGAGCAGTCGCAAATTGTATTCCTCCATGACACTTAAATGAAATCTCTAAATGACATCCTTGTCAGCTGGCTGGCTGTTAATTGAATGCCTTCTATTACCAGACAAACACTTTGTGACACCAATTGAAAGGATTCTCCGGACAAGAGTCGAACCAATGTTATTGGGCGCTACGACAAAGCAATCGAAGTGCCGCCAAACCCTTTCGAAATCAATTAGCGGCTGGTTTCAAATTACACAACATTTTATTTATGGCGTTTGCATGCGTCTGGTGACAAAGATTGGGGATCGATTGCAATCACGCAGACAACACTAACAATATGCAACAACAATGGCCAAAGTGCATGCAATGAATATGTTGAGTGTTAACCAGTTTGTTTTGGCGTTTGTCGCTATTTTTGATTTTGCTGTTGTTGTTTATTGCTTTTCTATTTGTTTACTTAGACTTTGGTGTCAGTGTATTCACATTTGACTTGTGGTCCTTTGCTCCTTTCGCCGCTGCGCTTCGTTTTGTGCATTCGTCTATTGTTTGTATTGTGTGTTTGCACACCAATGACTGTTGTTGTTTTAAAGTGATTGTTGCTGTTTTTGTTGCAGCGCATCAAAACACCCTCGAGCTATGCGCTCGCTAGCTTAGCAAATTCACACGATTCGACGAGGGCACTAGACGCACACGTTTGAGCGTGGGAGTGTGGGAGTGTGTGTGTGGAATTGTGTTTATTTATACATTTTAGACTGCGGCCAATAACCGCAAACACGTTTCTCTTCCTGCTATCTAGTGCATGAAACGACAGCAATAGCCGTAATAAAGCGCAGAAAAGGTTAGCTTAGCGAATGAAATTCAGAGTTTGCCCTGACTGAGATATCCATTTTTAAGGTTGGGCCGGACGACTTTTGCCGCTGCTCTCTCTCTCTCGTTCTTTCAACGAAGCGTCGCTTCATTTGCACATCGATCTCTCCATGATAAAAATATAGCAAGGTAGAACCGCTGAGAGTCACTTTTAAAATTCTTGACGTTTCCAA
>NW_023458558.1:3435241-3448142 GCF_013731165.1 Rhagoletis pomonella
GTGGGACAGCTGCCAAAAGATAACGGAAGAACTAACATACATATTTTTATACCCGAACGCACCTGTGCACAAGGGTACTATATTTGTTTGTAACAGGCAAAACGAAATGAGATAGATAAAGACAAATGTATACATAAACGATCAGAATGAAAAGAGAAATCGATTAAGCGGTGACTGTCCGTCTGTCCGTCCGTCGGCCCGCCTGTGCACACGATAACTCGAGTAAAAATTTAGATATCTTAACGAAACTTGGTACGTGGACTTCTTTCGTGCGTAGGGCGGATGAAGTTGAAAATGGACAATAACCACGCCTACCTCCTATATAACGGTAATTTTTAAAAATACGATAACTGCCATATTTTAGTAACTAGTGAAGATTATTCACTAAAAATTGATATTTAAAATAATTTGTATACGAAAAAAAAAATATTATAAATTTTTGAGAAATGGGCGTAGCCACGCCTACTTATGGTAACCGCTGCACCAATTTCTTCCAAACTTGGCACAGTTGTTAGCCTTGCTACAGCATACCAAATGGCTGGAATTTTTAAAATCGTTATACCGAAGTTGTTTAAATCAGAGAGCAGCATTTAAATAAATTAATTAATTAATAAAAATCATTAAAATGCAAAAATATTTATACGATCAAAATTACTTTATAAAAATATGGAATTTATTTTTAGCAAAAATGGCCTCTTAGGTGCGTTTTAACGTAAAAAAACATGGAAGGTACACGAAGGAAACTTGGAAACAATGTTTCTAAACGAAGTTTCTTCATGTTTATTTGCGATTTTTGGTAAAAACAAACAAGCAACAATCTATAGCATAGATTTGCAAGAAATGGAACCGCTAAGTGGCGTTAAGTTCAGAGTAAAAACATTACTTGACATAAAATTCGTTTGTTATATCCGTTAAAAACAACACAATATCAATAAAACTTTTTCAATAGAAATATTAGTAATGTAACATCACGTCAGATACTTCGGCATAAATTCAATTAGGTACTCAGTGAAGCACAATTTAACCCTTCCATAGCCTTGGGTCAACAACGCCGTGGCTGCATGATGACTTCCTTGTCATTACAAAGCAAATCCAAAGAAACCAGAGTCGAAATGCAAATTGGTCCCAATTGCATAATAAAGTTGACAGGCGGCTAGAGAGATCGATGTGCAAATGAAGCGACGCTTCGTTGAAAGAACGAGAGAGAGAGAGCAGCGGAAAAAGACGTCCGGCCCAACCTTAAAATTGATATAACAGTCAGGGCGAACTCCGAATTTCATTCGCTAAGCTAACTTTTTCTGCGCTTTATTGCGGCTATTGCTGTCGTTTCATGCACTAAATAGCAGGAAGAGAAACGTGTTTGCGGTTATTGGCCGCAGTCTGAAATGTATAAATAAACCCAATTCCACACACACACACTCCCACGCTCAAACGTGTGCGTCTAGTGCCCTCGTCGAATCGTGGGAATTTGCTAAGCTAGCGAGCGCATAGCTCGAGGGTGTTTTGATGTGCTGCAACAAAAACAGCAACAATCACTTTAAAACAACAACAGTCATTGGTGTGCAAACACACAATACAAACAATAGACGAATGCACAAAACGAAGCGCAGCGGCAAAAGGAGCAAAGGACCACAAGTCAAATGTGAATGCACTGACACCAAAGTCTAAGTAAACAAATAGAAAAGCAATAAACAACAGCAAAATCAAAAATAGCGACAAACGCCAAAACAAACTGGTTAACACTCAACATATTCATTGCATGCACTTTGGCCATTGTTGTTGCATATTGTTAGTGTTGTCTGCGTGATTGCAATCGATCCCCAATCTTTGTCACCAGACGCATGCAAACGCCATAAATAAAATGTTGTGTAATTTGAAACCAGCCACTAATTGATTTCGAAAGGGTTTGGCGGCACTTCGATTGCTTTGTCGTAGCGCCCAATAACGTTGGTTCGACTCTTGTCCGGAGAATCCTTTCAATTGGTGTCACAAAGTGTTTGTCTGGTAATAGAAGGCATTCAATTAACAGCCAGCCAGCTGACAAGGATGTCATTTACAGATTTCATTTAAGTGTCATGGAGGAATACAATTTGCGACTGCTCTCAGGCATAACCGAGCTTCTATGTAGGGGGAAAATAAATTTGCTTGACATGACTTCAGAGGGGCAACGGTCCGAATGCTCCACCATTATACATTTCATGATCGAGAAATGGTATTAAGTATAACTTTGGTTCAATGTTTCTAAGTACCAGAAGAGAAAGAAACAGACGCATTAAAATATATACTTAAATGATAAGAAAGTCAAGCTGAGTCGATTTAACCATATGTACGTCCGTCCATCTGTTCGTCTGTATGAACGCAATATAGTCCCTCCATTTTAGAGATATCCGACTGAAATTTCGCAGCCGGATGTATTTTTAAAATGTTGTAAACATATGGCGGAACCGGCAAAATCGGACTACTATAACATATAGCTCCCACACAACTGATTGTTCAGATACGAGATTTTTTGTTATATCAGACTCATCCATTTCTGCAGCTAAGAAGACGAAATTTCACACTATTTTCAATTGCTATCAAGTATGGGAGCAATTCAAGTAGCCAAGCGAGCAGCCGTTTTCATTGTCCCAGAAGATAATTTAGGTGGGCGTTCTTAAGTGAAGCCATTCTAAGAGGCCTACCCAAGAAGCGATGAAAAAACTACTTCCTTGCATGCCTTCTTGAAGGGCCTATTCATTTACAATCTTAGCGAATGCATAAGAATTTTATTTGCAGTAAGACTTATTTGTTATAAACTTTAAGCAAATACTACAAAGATGCATGATTCTTATAAATTAAAGAGGCAACTTTAAAAGAATTCCTCCAAAAGACCGTCTGAAATACGCCTATAAAAGCCCTTCTGAAAGGCGTTCTATGAGTAGCGAGAGAAGAAGCTCATCAATTTGTGCCACTCCATACCAAAAAGATAGTAGAAAGGTATGTAGAGAGGAAGACCTCTTGACTCTCAGGAAGGCCTTTCGGAAGGGCTTTTAACTCCTGAAATTATTTCCTGGGTTCCTTAATTATATTGTAAGTCGTTTTGATTGCAATTAGAGTGCTTCCATGGGCGTACGCAGAGCATAATTTACAGGGGAGGAGGAGGCGGGCAGATTATTTGAAATGTATGTTTTATTAGAAATGTTAAAATATAGTTTTTAAATAATTTATAGCAATTTTTATTGTGACAACTGAGGGGTACCGAGCCCTGCTATGAATTGACATTGCATAAAGTTTATTATAAACTTAGTGAAGAGATAAAATACAAATTTGTTAATTAGATACCTTAATTGAAAAAATGCGGCTTCATTTTCTGCAAATCGATCTCACTTTTGTTCTTTCTACAAAACTTCCGTGAACGCTAAGCATATACAAACCTAAATTACAAATAGGTACCTTTTTCTTTAAGTGTGTGAGCGATATGATTGATTAAAAATCATAAATTGTGAAAAAAACATGATAAAGCAGTGTTTCAATTATTTTTCATAAATCGATTTTTTTGGAAAATCTAACGCTGGTTTCATAGAGTACATTTCGTCGCCTAAAATGCAAAAATCCGTAACTAAGATTATTACTTGAAATACAAAAGGCTGTAACTAACAAAAATATCAAACTGATTTGATTGATTATGACGCATTTTATCAAATTAAAAGTCCCCACATCGGCTAACGGAAAAAAATTTAGTTACAAATTTCTAGGAAATTTTTCCACGTGCTGCGCTGGATTCTACCCTGCAGAATTTCTGAGTCCCAAAGAAGAGCAAACAATGTCTCTTTCATATGTCGATTCTCTGCACAAACGCAAATATTGCAGTCATAATTTCGGAAAAATTTTATTGAGATTATTTATTTTTGCAATAATGTCATATTTTCTACATTGTCATTACGAATAGTCATTGTCATTAAAATTGCCTTATCTCATTTACCATTGCCTATTTCAATTGACGCTTTCGCATTTACAACCGGAAATGGCGTCGTTGGATGCTGATTATTCATCCGTGCATCATTTTGTTTCTTCTTCTTCTTTTTGGCACCGTAACCGCCTAAGCGATTTTGGCCGAGTTCAGCAAAGCATGCCAGTCGTTTCTCCTCTGTGCCAACAGACGCCAATTGGAAACGCCAAGTAAAGCCAAGTCCTTCTCCACCTGATCTTTCCATCGCAGTGGGGGCCTCCCTCTTCCTCTACTACCACCAGCGGATTCCGAGTTGATACTTTCAGAGCTGGAGCGTCGGTGTCCATTCGAACGACATGATCAAGCCAGCGGAACCACTGTATTTTGTTTGAGGGCGCCCAAAATATAGGTTGCGAGCTACTTGGCGCCCGAGAACTACAAGGTTGAACCACACTGTTTTAAACTATCTTGCCTACTGTCTTTGACGATTTGTCTTACAATAAACTAGCAACAATTTTAGCTTTGCTATACGAGTCGGCCGCTGTGGTGCAGTGGTAAGCAGTGCGCGCTTCCCCTCCGCAGCACCTGGGTTCAAACCCTGGTCAAAGCAACATCGCAAAACTATAGAAAAAAACAAAAAGGTTTTTTCTTAACAGCGGTCGTCCCTCGGCAGGCAATGGCAAACCTCCGAGTGTATTTCTGCCATAAAAAACAGCTTCTCATAAAAATACGATCGCCGTTCGGAGTCGGCGTAAGACTGTAGGTCTCTCCGCTTTGTGTGACAACATCAAGGCGCACGCCACAAATCGGAGGAGAAGCTCGGCCAAACACTAACATACGTGTAAGCGCCAATCTATTATTATTATTATTATACGAGTCGTCAGCGATCAAAAAAATGTGACGATCGAATTGGCTAGCTGGCTATATGCAAATATGAAGTATACATTTTTAAGCATCAGTTGAAAGTAAAACTGAAGAATACACCACGAAACTACTGCATCTGAAATTGTACAGATACATACTTACGTACATATGTTAGTACAAATATTTGCATGATCTACATACATATTTACTTACGTATGGCAAATTGGATACGTTGTATAACGGCAAAGAGACGGTTTAAAAAGAATAAGTAAAATACAATTGCCCATTTAGCCATCAGATTGCAATTACCTAACAAAATGCATGTTCTGTTCAAATTTTGCACTTGCATACATTTCATGGAAGCAATGTATATGCATACAGTGCTGAACAGAAGTATTGGCACAGTGAATTTTTCGCAATATATGCAAAGTTTTTTATTCTAATTTACTTTCAATAATTTTTTATAAAAATATTGGTCATTCTACACCAGAAAACATAGAAATAAAATCTCTAAACTTTGTGCAAAACTCAGGAAAATTCATTAAATTTGCACACTAATTTGCAATTTTTATTCAAATTTTTTAGGAAAATTCTAAGTATGCAGTCTTATAGCCAATTCAAATTTAGTATAACAAACAACAAGTTCTTCCATACAAAGGTATATTCGACAATTATCAATCAACGCGATTTTCTAGCGACTTTAAACTTGCATTTTGTCATACATACAAAAGTTTCAAATTAGTGTGCAAATTTTATGAATTTTCTTGAGTTTGGCACAAAGTTTACATATTTTATTTTTATGTTGCTTGGTGTAAAATGACCTATATTTTTATAAGAAATTATCGAAAATAAATTAAAATAAAAAACTTTGCATATATTGCGAAAAATTCACCGTGCCAATACTTTTGTTCGTCACTGTACATACATACATTAGCTATGGAATACTAGTTTGTGCATGCACTATATACAAGTACATACATACGTACGCAATAACACTGCATCTGTTTCGCATTTAGCCAGGCAAACACCTATCATCAATTACGCCGATATTTATGTTCTCTCGTTCTCTTGTGTATGTTTTCCTCTGAAACCTTTTGCACTCAAGATTGTGTGTTGCAGATAAATTGTTAATTAAAGTGATTTCCGTCTTGAAATTGCTATGGATTCCTTTGCGAAGCACGTACATGCATATGTACACCCACATATGCTTACTTACGTATTGTGATATATGTACATAAGCTTGTACATTAGGGCGGAGTTATTTGTTTGGAGAAAAATTGTCCAAGAAAGTGTATAGCAAATTCAAATTAACTAAAAATTCAAACTATACGCCAAAAATTGCGTTTGACCCTCCAAATTTTCAAAAGAGCAAGCCCTACATATCAGAAGAAAATATAAAAAATTTTGTAAAAGAAAAACTAATTTCATACAGAAAAAAATTATATTATACTGATTATTCTTAAAAAAAATTGAGATGGTCAAACGTCATTTTTGGTCTATACCCTGCAGCACGGGGGAGCGACTACGGGCCTAATGAATCGATAGCTAACTGATAAACTTCGACCAACTACTTGCAGTGTATCTCAGCGATTCATCGTCTCTCTCTGCACCACCGGGCATTATTAAAGTCGTAACTTGTGTAACTTAGGGCGCCTTCTGTCGTCGCTTTTCGCTATTCTACTTCCCACTGATTCGATTCTGCACTACCATGCGGACTACTACGGGTTAATAGAGTAGCTACTTACCTAGGAGTCGGTGCAGTAGTGGTACAAAAGTAGCGATTGACTCCAGTAGTACTTAGAATCTAATGCAGAATTGGAATATGCCATACAAATTTTTCAAAATTAAATCTGAGTTGATATGGAACAGTAGCTTATCGAGCCCTAACCGCCAAAATAACGTAAGCGCAATTTTTTTCAAAATTTTCTTTTTGATGCAGAAATGCATCTAGATGCTCTAGGAATATTTCTGCATCAAAAAGAAAATTTTGAAAAAAATGTCGCTTGCGTTATTTTGGCGGTTAGGGCTCGTTATGTCGAAAGGCTGGCTTTAGTATAATGCGGCATTTGCAGCAGACGATTGTAAATGACTCACTGGCGCCGAGCCGTTGAAAAACTTTTGGTAAATAAACACCTAGCAAGTCAATTTTCTTATTAAGTCTCATCAAAAAATTCCTTGTCATTTAAAGAATAAAGAGAATGCCGCATTATACCAAAGCCAGCCTTTCGACATAATCTAATTTTCCATACGAACACAGAATTTAATGTACATATATGAGACCAACTTAAGGGAAATTTTAGTGTGATAAAACGAGTTTCTGGTTTATCTTAAACCAACTGGTTATTTATGTCGAAACATTTTTTTAATTCCATTCGTAAACACATTTAGCCAGTTAGGCGTTATATGCTACTTATCCCAATTCTTTTAATGCTTGCACAAAAAAATCGTATTCAATGTTATCTAACAAATACAGCCTGCTCTTGAGCTTACTCATTGTTCACAAAATTTAATGCTTTTCCTACAGGGGCGCCACTTACATTTGTATATGTACGTATAGAACTGTATTAATATATGTATATGCAACTGAACATGTTGTTTCCTTAAATTCGAGCAATTCTTGATTATTTATACATACCCTTTCGTCTAACGCGATGTAAAAATAGAGTTTTCTTTGAAAAGGGTCAACTATTCGCTTTAATACTTCCTCCGGGATATGCAGCTTCCTATTCGGGTTAATGTTGAGTGTTCTCATCGAAAATTATTGAGAATTTCTATGATGTTGTTAGGCAAAGTTGTAGGTAGGCTGACACAATGTTCACCAAATAGGGTTAAGTAAAAATCATTCATATATTCCATTTTCTTAAGACAAATTTGTAGACACCAGTGCAATGGAAATATTATCGTGTACAGATTTTATATATATTCAACAAATATTGAGTATTTTAAGGCAAGGAATTGTTGAAAAAATTTGCAAATTCTTTATTACCAAAATGCTCGAAAACCGCTCAAATGATTTGGTTTTTGTTTTCTTTAATCAAAAATTCAAGAGTTTTCCTTTAGTTTGGTATATGGGAACTAATGGTTGATATCTTCTAAGTATGTTTATTTGATTCAAATATATGGGCATAAATGATTTCCCATACAAAATCACTTCGTCATCGTTTTGCAAAGACGTGCATGCGTTGGAAGTGAGGGAAGGAGACCAAAATTATGTATGTGTACGTAAGTATATATCGTCTTTTAAAGTACAAAACCGCGTATCGTCATTCTGCAGAACCGCGTAACTAACATTGGCTGCCAAAAATTGGATTTGCTCACACAGGCTCTTGGCTCAATCGTTATCCATTCGTCCTGAAATATATTAGCCAGAAATGGGATTTCTTTATAAAAAAGAGAACTATTTTGAAATATGAATGTTTCTAAGCTCTAGAAAATAATTTCTACAATTTCACATACGCGGTTTTGCATTTTGTTGATACGCGGTTTTGTATTTTGTTGATGCGCGGTTTTGCACTTTAAACGACGATATTTTGGTTTTTGATAATTGCAGTTAATGTGGATTTTTTAGTAATCTATGTATGTCTATACATATTATATATGTACACACATATATGTATGTATAAAACGCGAAAACTTTTTGAAGTGAAAAAACACTTAGAAAAAGACCGATCAAAGAATAAAAGTAAAGGTGAGTACGTACATATATAAAGAAAAGGATAAAAGTAAAGGTAAAAATAAAAGCAAAGTTGCGTGAAGATAAAGGCAATAATGAAGACCAAGGTAAATTCAAAGACTTTACTTATATAAGGGCAAAGATGAAGGGGAATATGTATATGAAGAATATGATAAACATAAAAATAAAAACAAAGGTAAATATAAAGAAAAGGATGAGAATGAGGATACCGATAAAAGTATAGTTAAAGATAGAGGAAGAAATATTAAAATAAAGGTAGTTTTAGAGAAAAGGATATACACACTCTAAAAATTTTTTGTTTAAATTTACGCATATTAAGATAGGTAACCAGTTTCCTCTCCTAATGCGTGTAAATTTACACACCGTGTTAAATTAAACTTTAGATGTGTATTTGACGTGTTTAAATTTAAACATCAAATGTCTAAATTCTAAACATTTAATGTGTAAAATTTTAAGTGCAATTTTAAACATTCTGTGTTCACAAGAAATGTGTAAACTTAGGCATTTGATGTTTTAAGCCAAAACAATGAATGTGTAAACCTCCACCAAATTACCCTTTTGGTGTTTAATTTTATACCTACACATACATATATTCTCCCAGGCGTTTTATACGTACAATAATAATAAGTCGTATATTACATTTTATTAAAAACCAGTGTTTATTAACATTTATTTATACATACCTACTACATATTTTGTATAAACATACATATGCAAGAAAAAATGCATTTACATATTATATTTTTGAATGAAACATATGCAAAAGTATAATAATAACATTGAAATAGTGATACCAGCACTGGTATTTAGTTTAGTATAAAGTATTTTTCAATTATTTCATTAAATTTTATTCCAAATGCTTGCAGTTACTCAAACAAGTGTTCATATGTTGATTTTCTTTTAAAATTGATAATGTTTTTAAGTCAAAATTTGTTATTTTTTTATATTGTTCATGCTTTAACAAAACCAAACATATACACCGCGTGTCATAACTATAAATGCACTAAAAAATTGACTAGTTTGCACCAATTATATTTTTATTTAAGTTGTGTTTTATAAAGATAAAATTTATTCTTCTATAAAAATCGTATAAATCCATGTTTCTAACCTAATGCAATATTTAAAAAAATCAACATACTTTCTTAAAAAATTCGAGCCTTTAATTAGATTTTTAAGAAAAATGTTGAGTATGTAGCTTTACAGCCCATTCAGTTTTAGTATAATAAAGTGCAAGTTTGAAGTGGCTAGGGCTTACTGTTGATTTTTGGTAATTTTTTTGCTGGCAGTGTAGTGAACTTTTTCCATGCAAAGTATGTGCGAGTTTTTTTATGCGGAACAAAATGAGCGACATCTTCAACCAAAAGAATAGCCAAAAATCAACGGAAAGCCCCAGCCGCTTCAAACTTGCACTGGCACACTTAATAAAATTGAATGGGCTGCAATCCTGCATCCTCTACATTTTTCTAAAAATCTAATTAAAGGCTTTCAATTTTTAAGTTGAATTATTTTAAATACTGTATTAGGTAAGAAACCTGGATTTATACGGCTTTTGTTTTTACTAAAACTATATTTTTATTAAAAAAATAACTAAAATTAAATAACAAAAATATAAATGGTTCAAAATTGTGAATATGTAGTGCGCTAATAACCATGACACGGGGTGTATGTTTGTATATAAGTCAAAGTTTCAAGCTTTATACAAAATTCAAAACGTTTTCATCAAAGTTTCGAACTTTTTAATCTTAATAGCTAGAACATTTTTGGATATGCAGTTTTATAGCTCATCAACTTTTAATATAATAAAGGGCAAATTTTAATCGTCTAAAAAATCACGATTATTTTTAATATTTTTTTTTGCTGACGGATTTTTCCACTTTTATCCATATGTATAAACATGAGTTAGTTATGGAATATAATGCGCAAGACCGTTCGCAAATAAAATTTCAAAAAATCAAAGTCAGTTTCTTTGATTTGTACTTGCTATAAAACCAAAAATCTCAAAAACCGTCAGCAATAAAAATTGTTAAAAAAATAGTGATATTTAGCCGATTAAAATTTAATAATATAAAAAAAATAATAATAACCAAAAACTGTTCACTTGAAAAACATTGTGAATATTAAAAAATATCAACATGTGAACACTTGTTTGAGTCACGGTGTACGTATGTGCAAGTTAAGTTTTGATTAAGCAAATATGTAGCATTATTAAAAGACACATTCAGACAAAAGTTTGTAAGAAAAGCTATGGTACAACGGTGAGTTAATAAATAAAATATTTAGTACAGTTCTTTTATTGTTCAAAAGCTGTAATTTTGCTTATGAAACTATTAACTTTTTGCAAACTGTTAATATTTTTCTTTTTACCACGTGTGGAGATGGGATAATGCTTATAAAAGAAGCGTACTAAAAATTCTAAAGTTTGCGATATTTCGCGTGGATAGATTATGTTTAATACAAAAAAGAAATTTATCACTAGTTGTAAGTTAAGCAAGAGATTACAATTTTCTATTTTACTAACTATGGTTTTTATACCCGAGCGCACTTGTGCACAAGGGTATTATAACTTTGTTCACATAACGGTTGTTTGTAACAGGCAAAACGAATCGAGATAGATATAGACAAATGTATACATAAATGATCAGAATGAAAAGAGAAATCGATTAAGCGGTGACTGTCTGTCCGTCCGTCCGTCCGTCCGTCCGTCCGTCCGTCCGTCCGTCCGTCCGTCTGTGCACACGATAACTCGAGTAAAAAATGAGATATCTTAACAAAACTTGGTACGTGAACTTCTTTTGGGCGTGGGGCGGATGGTATTGAAAATGGGCGAAATCGGATAATAACCACGCCTACCTCCCATATAACGGTAATTTTAAGAAATACGAAAAGTGCGATATTTTAGTAACTACTGAAGATAATTCACTCAAAATTGATACTTACAATGAGTTTCAGACGGAAAAGATGAATATTATAAATTTTTGGAAAATGGGCGTAGCCACGCCCACTTATGGTTACATGTGTATATCTTGGTAACCGCTGCACCAATTTCTTCGAAACTTAGCACAGTTGTTGGCCTTAGTACAGCATACTAAATGGCTGAAAATTTTAAAAATCGGACAATAACCACGCCTTCCTCCCATATAACGGTAATTTTCAGAAAAACGAAAACTGCGATATTTTAGTAACTACTGAAGATAATTCACTCAAAATTGACATTTGCAATGAGTTTTAGACGAAAAATAAAAATTTTTCAAAATTTTGGCAAATGGGCGTAGCCACGCCCACTTATGGTTACATGTGTATATCTTGGTAACTGCTACACCAATTTCTTCCAAACTTGGCACAGTTGTTGGTCCTGGTACAGCATACCAACTGGCCGAAAATTTCTAAAATCGGACAACAACCACGCCCACATCCCATATAACGGTAATTTCGAGAAATACAAAATCTTCGATAAATCAGTAAATATTGAAGCTAATTTATTCAAAATTGATGATTGCAACAATTCTTTACCAAGAAATACGTTTATGACAAAATTTTGGAAAATGGGCGTAGCACCGCCCACTTGTGATCACATATATGTATCTCGCTAACCGTTCTAGCAATTTGTACCAAGCTCGGCATGGTTATTGTGCTTGCCACATAAAAGCAAACCGTTGAAAATTGTTGAAATCGGACTAAAATTGAGGCCGCTTTTCATATAACGGTAAATTTCAGATATGCTTGAAATTTCAATATTTCGAAATATAAGGTTGCTAATTTACTTAAAATGTATACACCCCGGCTTATCATGTAGCGGTAGCTTTCGGAAAGGTGGAAAACATATATTTAATACTTGCGCCGGGTATTTAATGTTCGGCTCCGCCCGAACTTAGACTTTCTTACTTGTTTCAATTAAAATGTAGGCCACAACTTTTCCACCTGTTGCATCATCCTCTGTAAATATAAAGGATTGAATGATATACGCCTTTTTTTAATAAATATGTTAAGATACTTACCGACAACTGAACTTTTGGAACCATTGCACACCTATGGCTATGATGCCGATACATATGAATTTAATAGAGACAATAGCTTGCAAATATTTTATTACAATTTTTCTCTAGGCATTTAAAACTTGCGTTTTTTCTTGACTTATGCACATACATATGCTTCTGATACGACACCAATGTGTTTAAGTTTAAACTGCACACTATACACTTAAATGTATTCATAATTATCAAATAATATTTACTCTAAGAAACGCAGTTTTCTAAATAATGTTTAACATATAAAAATGCTGATAAATTAACTACGAATATAGTACAAATATTGTGACAATACCCGGACGCAAGAAAATTTTAATTAATGTGTTCATATATTTTGACAGCGAAACATGGCACACTTCGATTTTTTATTTTTTTCAAACACTTCATGTT
>NW_023458558.1:3448242-3450347 GCF_013731165.1 Rhagoletis pomonella
CCGACAAATTGAGAGAACGGTTATACCTTGCTATGTTTTTATCATGGATCTCTCTAGCCGCCTGTCAACTTTATTATGCAATTGGGACTGATTTGCATTTTGACTCTGGTTTCTTTGGATTTGCTTTCTAATGACAACGAAGTCAGCATGCAGTCACGGCGTCGTTGACCCAAGGCTAAACAAGGGTTAAATTGTGCCTCACTGAGTACCTAATTGAATTTATGCCGAAGTATCTGACGTGATGTTACATTACTAATATTTCTATTGAAAAAGTTTTATTGATATTGTTTTTTTTTTTTAACGGATATAGCAAACGAATTTTATGTCGAGTAATTTTTTTACTTTGAACTCAGCGCCACCTAGCGGTTCCATTTATTGCAAATCTATGCTATACAGTTGTTTGTTTGTTTTTACCAAAAATCGCAAGAAGAAGAAACTTTGTTTAGAAACATTGTTTCCAAGTTTCCTTCGTGTACTTTTCATGTTTTTTTACGTTAAAACGCACCTAAGTGGCCGTTTTTGCTAAAAATAAATTCCATATTCTCATAAAGTAATTTTGATCGTATAAATATTTTTGCATTTTAATGATTTTTATTAATTAATTTATTTATTTAAATGCTGCTCTCTGATTTAAACAACTTCGGTATAACGTTTTTAAAAATTCCAGCCATTTGGTATACTGTAGCAAGGCTAACAACTGTGCCAAGTTTGGAAGAAATTGGTGCAGCGGTTACCATAAGTAGGCGTGGCTACGCCCATTTCCCAAAAATTTATAATATTATTTTTTTTCGTATACAAATTATTTTAAATATCAATTTTTAGTGAATAATCTTTAGTAGTTACATAAATATCGCACTTTTCGTATTTTCGAAAATTACCGTTATATGGGAGGTAGGCGTGGTTATTGTCCATTTTCACCACATCCGCCCTACGCACGAAAGAAGTCCACGTACCAAGTTTCGTTAAGATATCTAAATGTTTACTCGAGTTATCGTGTGCACAGACGGACCGACGGACGGACAGACAAACAGTCACCGCTTAATCGATTTGTCTTTTCATTCTGATCATTTGTCGATCGATTGGTTTTGTCTGTTAGAAACAACCGTTATGCGAACAAAGTTATAATACCCTTGTACACAGGTGCGTTATACCATGTCCCCAACAAAAAGTTAACCATCTCAAATCGAACTTAACCACTTCACTAACTATTGCTGTCCACACTGCAGTTTGAGGTTTATAAAACAGTACAAATGTAAAGAACAGTGTTCGGACAAACAAAAATCGATTCAGGACTAAATTACTTCAAAAATCGGAGCAAAAACAAATTTTCCGCACTAAATTGAATTTTTTATTTTTATGTCTGACATTAATTGTTTGACTAAAATATTTTCTATTCATGCAAAATAAGAACGCGGGGCAATGTAAGGATAATATGTTACATATTTAGGTAATGTTTAGCATATCTATATAGTAGAACGTATCTAACACTTAATTTTTTAAAAAGTAAACCTTTTTACCTTATATAAATTTCATCCTACATATATTTTTTAACAACTTAAGTAAAGTTCTGCATCCGCCAATTTGTACAGCCATACATCAAAAAATAACGAAGTTACTTTATTAACGCATTGCTATGAAAGAGTTACTTTTTAACAGTGAGATTTGGCTAACTTTCAATTTTTTACTGAAACCGGTGGTGGACACATGAATGAAAAAAACGGAATAGATTTGAAGTCAAGCGGAGTAGAGGAGTAGATTTCAAATTTTTTCAAAAACCGGAGAAATCTAATCTGATCTTAGTTGAGTCCAAACACTGGTAGGGAACGAATTCTTTACATTTTAACGCTAATGACCCACAGATGGCGGGAAAACACAGGGTTGTATCAGACTTTCGACGTGGTTTCGAGTTGGTTAGCTTTTAACCATCTCAGTGAAATGGTTAAGTGCTGTCATTTTTATATGGCGAAACTACGCTAAATCAAGTGGGTTATCGGGATAACCAACTCAATAGCCATAACTACGTGGTTAGCTCCGGTGGGGACATGGTATTAGGGTATGAAAATATGTATGTTAGTTCTTCCGTTATCTTTTGGCAGCTGTCCCAC
>NW_023458558.1:3450447-3474183 GCF_013731165.1 Rhagoletis pomonella
AAAATATGTATGTTAGTTCTTCCGTTATCTTTTGGCAGCTGTCCCACTTCTAAAGTGTAACCCGCTACAGTGAAACCCGCATCGAGGTACTTAAGCGGGTTCTTTTAAGTACCCAACCCGCCTAAGTACTTCAAAAAGCTGAAATTTTTCGTGAGGTACTTAAGTGGGTTTTACTGTTAATATTTTTTATTTTTTTTGTATCCATAATATCCTTAATCCTCGAACGTAAATCGGTTAGTACTTACACTCACATTTATTGGATTTAACAGCATCAAAAAGTGCCAGAGTTGCATCTGCATAGAATCTTAAAGTTGTTGCAGATTATACCATACAAACAAATATATTTACGTTACATTTTATGTACTTATGCTGCTAAGGATGCTAAGGATTCAAAGTAAGTCGCAGCACAGCCCAACGCCTCGCTTTACCCAAGACCGATCTAGCGTCTTCTACCATTCACGTAGTGAATCATCGATATTTATTCGACATTTTTTAGCTTCAGCAAATGCTTGAATAAAAGATTAGCTGCGATTGAGCTAAAATGACATTTTGCAAGCGAGCGTGTGGCGCATGTGGCATAAGAAATGTGCAACCTGACATATGTACCTATGTGTATATGAACATATGTATGTATGTATATGTAATATAAATGCTTGTAAGATACACACGTATTTAAATAAGTAGGATTGTGTACAAATGCGCATGTAAACCTGCAATAGCTCACATATGTATGTATGTATGTATATGTTCGTGTTTGTCTACGCATGTAAGCTATCCGTAAATCAGCGAATCATTGATTCACTGAATTTAATGACAGATTCGATTGCAACGCATTTAAATAAATTGCAAAAAAAAACAAAAAACAGACAAATCGAAAGAGAAAATCAGAAGCGCAAAAAATCAAAATAAATGCAGATGAAAACGAAAGCACATTTACACACATGCATGCAAACACAAGGTGGCAAGCTCAAAATGAAGGTAAATTTGACTGACGTAAAATTCCAGTGGATATGGTACATATGTACATACATATTTATATTATATTTGAAGACCTCCGCCAAAATTCGGAAAAATACTAATACTATTTACGTGAGCTGGGCCTAGTTATTTCCTAATACGGCAGTGATAATTTTGTAACGACAGGCATTTTCCATGCGTTCAGTGACAGTTTGGTTGGTGTTTTGTTTCATAAAAACAATCATCACCACCACTTAAATTCTGTGAGAAATTCCATTGAAAAAGTGATTGTCATTATTGGGGTTTAAAATTGTCGTTGACAAAATTGTCGCCAGTCATGTGAAATTTATTTGTAAATCATATGGAATAATTGCATTTGCATTATTTTCTTTTTAGGAAATATTCGCGCAAATACCATATAAATAAATTTACAAAACTCTCCTCTGATAGCTTTCCGACGGAGCTATTTGGTTTGGTCGCTATTGCCAGCACAATTGTCGACAGTATTCCATTTTAACACTGTCGTTTTCCAAAAATTTTCACAGTTGCCTACAAGCGCATATGAAACAGAAAAAATGTCGGCGACAATTCTGGCTGTGAAATTTTGTAGAAAAATCGACAATTGTCGCAACTGTCACTTTTATGAAAGAGGCCCCTGCTGGACTGATTTGAAAATACCCCATAAGATGGAGTTTTTATGAATACAAATAGTTTCTTAAAGTTACTTTTTGAAAAAAAAAATCACATCGGAAGACAACTTAGTTTAAGCTTAAAAAATATTCATAGAACTATAAAATTTTTTTTTTCAACGGAACCGTAATAATACCCCATAAGTCTAAATCGGTTTAACTTTGATTGAGTTATTCAATTTTTGTTAAACCTATCTTTGAAAAATGATAAAAAACAGCATCAAATATTTCATTATTATAATTCCGTTAAATTTTTTTTTTATGTTTTTATGCAAATTTCTTAAGCCTAAACTATTTTGTCATCTGAGGTATTTTTATTTTTTTTTTAATATTTTAAAGCAATATTTTTTTTCATATAAAACTAAATTTTTTTGAGGCATTTTCAAATCGGTCCAGCTCACGTAAATGTTAATATTTTTCCGAAACATTTTAGCACACGTCTGAAAATATAATAGATTTTAAAATTCCACTGGAAAAACAATACCGATTTTCTTTGTATGGGGAGTGACGCAATCTAATGTATATACATTTGTACGTACATATATACAAGTTTCATATGCATATATGTACATATATATACATGCGTGTATATGTACATATTTGTATAAAAACACAAAAAATTTTAACAAACACATTGATGAGCTGCATAAAAACAAACAATTGCGTGATGAAAACAATATTATTGGTGATGATGAATGTTTATGAATAATCATTGATTGCAATGGCTCAATATAAACGTGACTGTTGAATTTTAAATTGCATTGAGCTCACCTTTCAATTGAGTGATTGAGTTTTAATCGAGGACTATAAATAAATACGCAAGCTAATTGACCGCAAACAAATTAACTAAAATTATAATATTTAAGATTTCTTTTTCTCAATGGGCATACATATGTTGGCTTGATACAAATTGGTTAAAAATATAGCTCACCTTTGATAACAGAACTATTTAATTCAAAATTTACTATTTTGGAGATTTTATCATAAAAATTAATACATATCGGACCAGCTTAAGTTCACCATAAGCTAATTTTCGGGAATTGTGATTCCTTCTTTTCTTGTTGTGCATTTGTTAAACTGTAAAAATATTTCTGAAATTTTTTTTGAAATATACCATATGGGCTTAGTTAGTTTTGAAGAAAAATTGCCTGAAATGTCTTAGAGTAGACTTAGGCAGGTTTGATATATATCGACTCATATGCTACAATCTGCAGTTGCAGAGTAAAATAAGATTTGCTGGAGTGGACTTAAGCAATTTTGATTTACACTACAGTAGGGCTTAGTCACCTTTGAATAATTCGTAAATATTATATTTATTTTGCTAATCTTATCGAAATTAATTAGTCAAATTGCTTTAGTTAAATTATTTATTTGTTCGGTCGGCGTATTCAGCACCAAAACTATGGACAGTTTTAATATATATGTACGGACTAGGGCAAATATAAAATTGAAAAAACCGGTTCCCTATTTTAACCGACGTTTTTAGGTCTTTGAAATCTTCGTCTGTCGTATTGCCTGTAACAGCAAGCTTGTAAAATAGATATATATGAGAATAGCCTGGAATGGGTTTCTGCGTTTCTCTGCTCCCTTTAATTCATGCGCCATTCTCCATTCAGATCAATGAAAAAAATGTCAAAGATTTAATATTTATTGACGCCTAAGTACTCTTACAAATGATGAATCTAGTCTTCCTGAAGTTTTATTTTGTTAGCAAAAAGAAAGTTCTTGTTGAAAACCCCGGACATTTTTTTTTTTGTATTTTTACCAAACAGTGCTGTCTCAAATAGTCTGCGAGGAATGAAACATATACCAAAATGTTCAGAAAATTACCTTGAACAAAATATGAAATTTATGAGGTCAAAATGTCTCTCTAATGTTGTTAACTAATGAAAGAGTGATGTAATTTTCAAGGTTAGATGACGTCGGAAAACGCACAGATCTTATGTTAAATATATTAATCCTATCCAAAAAACAAAAATTTAAAAATATGTACTAGAAAATTCTCTACAAAACATCAGCTATAAGCGAAGGTGTAGAGCAAACCGTTTATCTGTAATTAATTCTTGAATTCGGGTTTCGAAAACCCTTTTCCTATCTTCTGACTTCGCATTCAAATTTCGGGAAAAATTTTACTTAAGAATTAATATGCATAAAGATGTCGCAGGTAGGACAATTTTTAGTATTTCTGTAAACGTTACTGTCGACAAAAATGCAAGACGGACGCGAGCGCATTCTATTAGGAAATGCTCGTAGTCCTTTTTCCATGCCCACTACAAATTATATACTGAAAAGTTTAGAAAATTCGCTATCAAAATGAGACATTTGCATCAAATAAACAAAAATAGAACATTGTTTAAAAAATGCGAAAAAGTTTTTTCATTGCAAATTGAACAAAATTCGCTGATATAAATCTTTAACTCTCTCACATAGATATGTTTGCGCTCACACGCACTTGAGTATTACGCTTTCACACATTTATTAAAAATTTTGCACATTTTGACTAAAAATTAGCGCATTCACACTTGCATGTGTACACCCTAAACTCGCATGACTTCTTTGTTGACGCCCCAACAAGCCCAGTTCAGCTAGTTAGTACATAGCTGTGCAAGCGCCTGGAAGTCTGTCACTCTGCTGCTTTCGTCGTGCTGTCCAACTGATTCCCGGCTAATCTCCTGCACGCTTTGCCCTCTTCTCCAGTTAAAATGTTGAATGTGGTTTAATTATCGTCAAAGCTGTGTGTGTTGGCCATTCAACAGTGTCAACAGCGCTCAACTGCACTACCGATGATATTTGCGCAGCAATCAGCGACAGTTATCGCTTTGGTTGCCCCTAGAGTTAGGCTATAGTCATACACATAGCACGCACACGCATACATCTACATTTTAAAATACATATATTTACGCATAGGTATTTAGTTATATTTTATGCCCATCCCTGTCGTACACACGCCCATACATAAATGTATGAATGTAAGTTTGTGGAATGAATTTTCCGCGCGAATTTTTATGAAAGCTCTCTTATAGTTTTTTTGCTTCATATATAGTGATGTGCTGAGTCGATACTTTTAGGTCCAGGGAGATACTCGATAATGATTTAAAAAGTATTCAGTACGTTTAGGCTTCCAATTAAAACGAATATGGATCGAAAATAAAACGGGTTCAGGGGGGCTCAGCCTATCAAAAGCCAAGTGTAGGGGCTAATAAAGGTTTTATTGCGGACTTAAATAAGAAAAATTTACACATTTTCCGTCGTCACAATGCAAAAAACACTTCCTTATTTTAAACTTTTTTTCGAGATGAATCGGACGATGTGATCATTTTTAGCCTGAAAGACTTCCTCATTTGTCAAAGCATTTTTCATGAGTGTTGTTACCACGGCAATATTTTCGATATGTGGCTTCCTCAATGTTCAGTAGAAGTTGTTCAACTTTTGGGAAGGCATCATCTTATTCGTACTAGTTGTGGACTATATTCCAAGGAATGAAACGAAACCGAAACCGTAACCGTTATCTTGACCTGAAAAGGAACGAAACCGAAACCGTTTCATGAACAGGTTTAAATCGGTTTCCAGAAATTTATAAAAATAATAAAATTTCTGCGAAATAAATGATTTATTTAACCAAAATCAGCAATATTTTGCTTAAATTTTTTTAAGTAGTAAATAAGTATGACAAAGTAAATATTTTCGGGAAAAGCTTCTAAAAAGATGCCTAATAAATTAAATCTCTGATCTGGCATCGGTTATTTGGAAGAAGTCATTTCGATTTTCATTTCCACATATATATATGTATATAGTTGTAAAGCGCACAGAAATGAAGGGATTCCATTTTACGAAAATAACAATTATATTTAAGTTTTCATACATCTTCAAATTTAAAGCAAAAAGGAAACATCTAAGTGAATCTGGCGATGACTTGGTTGCTGTGAATCGATAATCGATTAGTTATATTTAAGTGTTAATATCATCAGGGAACTGTATTTTTTTATTTTCTTTCCTCAATGTTTACGACATTGTGATTTTAAATAATATCAATCAAATTTCTGTGAAAATCACACTTACTTATATGTATGTATATCAAATACCTACCAGCAACAATCCTCATTATATATTAAATAAAACAATAAACTAATTTCTGCATTTAGATCTAAGCAAATTTGGTGGAATATGGTATATAATTGATTCAGAGGTGTTTTCTTTCAATCACAATATTTAATTTCGCCAAAAAGAAATCTTGGTAGGTACATATTTATTTAATAAATATTTTTTTTTTGTCAAACTTGTTCTCATTTTATTATTCCAAAACCGAAACCGGAACGAAAACGAAACCGAAACCGAAACAAATTTTGAAGAACGAAACCAAAACCGAAACGGGAACGTTATTGTGAATCGGTTTTATTTCTTGGTATATTTATATTCGAATTAAATCGATACAGCTTTTTATAGATATTCTGCTGAAAATTATGTCCAACTAACTTTACACTAAAAAAAAAGTAACATGGTTAACTCAAACAGCGTAATTTTTGGGTTTTCCTAGTTGGGGATTCGAAATTTTTGAGCAGAGAAAGAACAGAGTGGTGTTGACTAGAAATTTTCATCAAGAATCAGTTCAGCCCAATAATATAATTTCAAAAACCACCACTCTGTAGCTTGTGAAAGTGTGTTGGACCGATCACAGGATGTTGTTGTCTAGAAATTTTTATAGAGAATGAGTTCAGCCCAATAAAAAAATTTCCAAACAACGCCACGTTGTAAATAGCAAAAATAAATTTGTACAAATGTATCAGTCGCGTAATTTGGCTTGATTCAAACTAAACTTTTGAAAGCACACTTGACAGTTGGGCTTTTAGCTGAGTGCGCAGAGATGCTTGCTAAAATTGCTTGCTGCCAAGTGTGTTCAACTTCAAATCTCAACAGACGCAAGATAAAATCTAAAATTTTTATTTTCGGTTTTTCTTAATTATGAAAAAGCGTATGTGAAGTGCACAACGAAATCGCGTTCAAAGGAAAAAATCTACAAAAATAACTCTGTTCAAAGTAAAGACGATTTGGTTTATTTTTTTTCTCATTGTATTGCTTTTTAAGCGATATCATATAGATACATATCAAATGTCAAATAGCAGTAAATTGTTTTTCTTAACTTGAAATGTATATTTAGTCAGGTTCTACTATTGACGTCTGAGTAAATTTCAACTCCTGCCAATTTGAACTCAGAGCCAATCAGATTGAAATTTACTCGGAAGCAAATTGCAGAACCTAACCTAATTGCAGAACCTGACAGATTATGACGAAGGTTTAATGTATGTATAAAATCGGTATTGGGTACCGAAAAGGAAGTATTGAGCACCGGCAATTCAGCACATCACTATTCATGAGCGAATATGAGGCGCTTGACCAGCAAATATTGTGCGGTGTTTTGTGCTGACACGCAACGTTTTTTTTTTTGCGAACGCGCACAATTACTTTTGCTGTGTTTTGAACTTTTTTACCGCCATACATACATATCGTCACTTAAAATACAAAACCGCGTATCGTCATTCTGCATAATCACGTAACTGACATTTGTTGCCAAAAAGTGGATTTGCTCACACTAGCTCTTGGCTCAATACTTATCCAATATACTAGCCAGAAATGCGATTGCTTTATAAAAAAGAGAACTATTTTGAAATATTTATGAGTGTTTTTACTCTCTGGAAAATATTTTACATAACACACATAGGCGGTTTTGCATTTTGTACTTTAAACGACGATATGTATGCATATTCGAATGTGCGTGTGTACATAATGTCAACTCGTTACGTGCTCCTCCCACCTTGTTTACGCGAAACATTTTTTATTTTTTCAATTATGTGGCATTTGATATTTAATTTTTTAACTTGTGTGGTTTATCTTTTGCTTTGCTCGTTTTCCGCTGCATTAACAAAATTAAAAGAGTCGGTAAGTGTTTTTGCGCTTATTTTACATGTTGTTGATTTAAGTCCTTTGTTTGCATGTCGAATTAGGTGCGCGTAATTAGTGAAATATTTTCACATGGCATAATTTCTTTTTGTTTTACTTTGATGATACAGTCATCTGTTAAAGGCAGTGAAAGGCATGTAACTAATGATATTTAATCATGCATCATATGTATTATTTTGTTCAAGGTTGACACTTTAGGGATTATACGGGAAACAGGTAAGGATTTGATGGGCATCAGAAAATTCTACTTCAAGCAGTTATTGCATTTTAATCAGTTTTTTTGGGGAGTTACAAATTATGATGCATACACTGATTTAGGTTGTGAAATTTTTATTTATGATAAGCAAAAACGGTTACAAATTTATTGGCTTAACTACTTACACACATACATATATTTGAACAGTCAGTGGTATGTGATATATAGCATAAAGAGCAGCAGGATGATTGGTCAGTAGACCTTGTTTAAATAATTATTAAATACTTAGCTCACGGTATTGCTTAGTTTTAGCTGTCTAAGTTGTCAGCTTCTCTTGTAGGTTTTGAAATTTATCTTTCCATTAAACACATTTTTCAGAACAAACGATCCAAGATATCTGAAAAATCGATTGTCTGGGAGCAATATATGTATACTATACATATATTGTAGACCGATGGCAGGACAGAAGTGTATAGAATGAAGCGCTTCGCTCTTTGTTAAATTAGTTATCAGATATCAACAAACATATGTGTACATTCGAATTGTCTTAACTCTTGTGAAGACACACCTTGCATAAACCGATTCGTAACTGATATGGTCTAGCCAGCGTTGAAAGTGTTGAAGGGTGCGTGCATACAGAAAGCCGAGCGGCACCGAGCAAAGCAAGGCGGAGCGTCGCGATTTCTCTGGTGCTCACACTTAACGAAGCGGAGCGGAGCTTTTTGCAAGTAAATAATCGGTCGTTAAGATATCACAAAACTTACCTTCAATTTAACCTTAGAATCATAAGATACGTCAATTTTACGTCTTTTTTGTGTTACGCGCTACCACTTTGTGCGTTCGGTGGTGCTTTCTTTATACCATTGTTATGGTCTAATTATGCCAGCTTAACGTAATTTACGGCTCTCGCTTAAAAATTCTGTTGCTTATAATTGAACAGCCGAAACTTAGCGTAACTTAATGACGCCGAAATCTTTTTTTTTTCGTTTTGATTCTCTAAGTTCTACGTTCCGTTAAGTTAAGTTAAGTTGCCATACCCAATTGCAGTTACAATTGCAATTACCCCGTTCGAGGGATGATCTCGTTTTTCCAAAAGGCATAAACTGCAGTTAAAGCTTGGTGAAAATGCCTTAAAAGACAGTTAGCTTTATACATGTGTATGTATGTATGTATTTAAGTATCACCTTAAGCCTAATAAATGAATGCAGAAACTACGTCAAGGGTTAAACTTGGTTGATCTGGGTGCCGGGTCACAGTTGAGTGCCATGCTACGATATAGTCGGCGAGCTAACCCAAAAAGGCTAGATTGGGGCTTCTCTCACTGCAACAAATGAAACCAAGCCAACTATTCGAGTGGAAAAACTGAGTAGGGTTGGCAATACCACTCACCAGGAACGACTTTTAGGAGATGTGATAGTTGTTTTTACAAGGTGTTTTCTTTATCACTTCTACTATTTTTTGTTGTTACGAAATACACAAAACACGCGCGCAGAAAACAGCGCTCAGGCTACATGCCGCCCAATGTACTTTCACTTGTACTTGCTCCAATTAATGTTGAGTAGTTGCAAGTCCATAAGATTGTCATTACGGTTTGAGAAAAATAGCTTTTATGATTATTCATACCCATTCACTTTACATGTTTATTCTCTCATTTTGCCATGGTAGAAGCTATTTTCTTAAACTACTTAGGAGTCGATAAGGAAAAAGAGCAAAAGTGGGGCATAACAAATCAAAATTTTTAATTGGAGAAAGATTTGCAGATAACAAAAAAAATTAAGTAAATGAGAAAAAAAAACAAGAAGGACTAAAATAAAGAAAAAGCGTGTCCCGGAACAAATATTGAAAGAACGTTGCGAACGTTGCTATATGAATTACACATTTTAACTGAGAATAAACCGAATTACTTGACTGTTGCTGAGGGCAAAATTATGCTTTACGCTGTCCTTTTTGTTTTTCATCAATTATTATTTTTTTTCTTTTTTCACTGAAGGGGTATTTTTTGTTATGTATTTCAGTTGTTGAAGCCATGGCTTTTATTTCCCATTTTACTTCCACGAATACGCACAAAAAGTCAAATGCGAACTTTTCTAATTAGCAGCGCGTTCACAGCGAAAATTCCAATCGACTTTTAATATAATAAGCCAATTAAACAATGCTGCGGCTTTGCATGCTTCATTCGCAAAAGGCAGTTGGTTGGTTCGTATTTTTCGTAGCCAATATGAATTACGAACACAGATTGAAACGCCGCTTTGACCTTTTCTTCTACTGAATGCGCAAGTAGCAGAAAAAAATGAAGTTGCCACATTGCTGTTTCCTATTAGCATAAAATTGTGCTCCCGCCACTTCTGTGGCCTCTACGCAGTCATCGCCTTTGCCCACTTGCACTGTTTAGCATGCATCTTCTCTTCAAAACCAGCTAATTTCTTTAGGAATTTTCGCCATTGGCATTTTAAGACTTTCATTCATTTCACACTTATATACGTGCATACTAGGAATGTTAATACCGGGGTTTCGGGATCCCGGAATCCCGGTCCTGAAAATCCCAGGATTCTTAGCAAATATCCCGGGATTTTCGGGATTTGTAATTTGTACTTTTCTTGACCAGTATTGGCTATTTTTCTTTTTTTCTTTAATAATTAATATTTTTTTGTTAAATGTCTAACTCATTATACATATAGCACCCTGCGATAGTAAATTTTACACACAAAAATCAATACATTCGCGAACCCATGGGCCAAATATTGTAAAATTGTGTTTTTAGTTTTTCACTTTGAGTAATTCAAAAATAATTTAAACATTTCACCGAAATGTGTTAATATAAGAAGTATGGGTATCACATTAAAGAGGAATTTCTGTAGAAATTAACCAGATTAAATGTTTGGTGCACAAGGACTGATAAACATTGAAAATATCCTTTTAAAATTTTATCCTTGAAATTTCGCAATATTTGTTTCGAATTTCGTTCTTCTAACTTTATCAGCTTAAAAACTACCTATTCGTCCTTGTGAATCCAAAAAATTTTTATTTTTAATTCTAAAGAAATTTCGTCTTTCATTTGGTACCTATCTATATTTTTATTCTACATTGAATTGAATTTTTTAAATAACTTTTGGAATTAAACATATCTTCGAACTTACAAAGTCCTTTAAAATATATCCTGATGTCAGAGAGAAAAAATAAAAGAGCCACTTTAAATAAAAAAAGGGGGTTTCAAACCCATTTATTTATTATTTATTTGATGGTAGGGGAGATAGAACCAATTTTTTCGATTTAATTTGTAGAAAAGTAATGAATATCTAAATCCAAGAACTAGTCCCGTTATCCCGGCATTGTGATAGCGACATCCCGAAAATCCCGGTATCGTAAAAAGCGAAAAAATAAACATCCCTAAGGCATACGTAACGGTACATACATATTTACATCTTTCACTCACGCCTACGCACGCCTGTATCCCAGTCAACGGTGCGTATAAGTAACCTGCCGCAAAAAGATGATAAGAAATGAAGTAATTAGGTTTACTTCCCGCTGCACTTCCGCCCGCCGGCATCGTCTAATATTTGTGGAAATTTGAAGCGTAAATGCGCATATTTTAGCGCAAATAGAAGCAGCTATTTTTTAAGTGGCTCTTGCTGGTAAATGTACTTGTGTGTACATAGCGGGTGGGCGTTCCTAACGCTGGTTACGTAGCAGCTGATTGCGCATTAGTTAGGCAGATTGGGCTCCCACATCGCTTTATAATTTAAGAAATGATTCAAATTAACTTAAGCCTAGAGTTAAAAACATTTTTACCATTTTCTTTTTATCTTGCTGCCTTGATTTTTATTTCTATTACAAAGAGACACATAAGCTGGCTGTGTACACCCACACCTTCCTGTATAAATATGTATGCATGCATGCACAAATTTCGTCTTCCTTTGAGCCACCTAGCCACATAGACAATTAAATTATGTATTTTGTTTGCTGCTTTGATGCGTTTGCCTTTTGAAAAATGTGTAATAAAAGCGAACTCAAGAAAATCTCTAGCAATTTGCATAGCACTTTTATAGCAAATCTATGAGACCTCTTTCCCAGCCCCATTACACAAATTTTCCCCTCAACTTGGCTGCTTCAAACGAAAAAATGTTTGCTCAGCTAGAAAAGTATGCACTGAATTTTGGAACGAAATATGCATTTAAGCTTTCCTTTCACATGTGCGCTTACACGTTACGCATTGAATTGAAGAAGCCACTTCCGTGCTGCATATTTTCTTTCAAAACTATAATCTTTGGCAGCAATGATTGGTATCTCAAGCACACTTGGAATCATGTGCTGCTTTTTGAAGGGGTTTTTATTGAGTGTATTTTATAAAGCTTCAATGGAAAATGCATCGACAGTTAGCTGATTAAAATTGTCAGCACACTTGTGGGTAAGACATTTGTTTGTTTTGTTTTTTTTTTTGGGAAAGTATTTTGTAAATGTTGGCCAAGTGTATACGAGGCGAGCGCTTCATAAATTCTGCTTCTACTCATATGAGGAGATATGCAGTTAAGAAACATCTTGCTACTGGTCACGGTGATTTTGGTGGTCTTGATCCACAAATCGAAATTTGAACCAGAGCAAGAGCAGATGGTCGATCTGCTGAGCTATTCAGATATGATGTTGATAACCTTGTGAAGTATATACTCCGATTTCTGTGCAGAATATGGTCATATAAAATCATTTCTGACCTGGCCATATGGCCAACCTCAGACGTCTTAAAAGCTAAGTTTAATTTGCTGATTTTTTAAATCCTACTTTGCTTCTTTTATTAAAATGCTTTTCCACACTAATATTTCCTTTGAAATCTTCAATAAATCTTTATCTTTAGGGAAACTTATCGATGCTTGGCAACTGGTTTCAATAAACCATGTATTTAAGAATAGCAACAAGAATGATATGTTCAATTACAGACCTATTTCCAAACGAACTAATGTAATGTTTTTTTGGTGTATTTTTATAATTTCATAAGCATATGCTATGCTTGGCTTTTTGCTTCGGAATAGTACTGAATTTTCTAATCGGTACACTTCAAAACTGCTATATACCTCACTCTTACCGCTCTTATCTGGAGTAAGCAGCAATAATTCGGAGTCCTTTCCTTTTCCTTTGTCTTACGTTTACTATGCGTCTCAGTTCCCAGGCCTTCATATAATCTGCCCTTACCGCTCATCAATCTGAAACCGTTAAAAAAAGAAGGTCAATATTGTCTTTAACATATATTTTTTAGATTATCTAACAGTGGCCACACACGACGAACACGTGTGCTCGCCAATATGCTTACTGTCGTTGCCCTGCTAGAAATTGAATTAGTTTGAAAGTAATTTATAAACTACCTTATTTTCAATGATAACTAATTGAAATTCTAACTATTTTAACTGCAACGAACTCATTTCTTTAACATGGCGATGTTCTAGGTAGCAGTCAATTGCCTTTTCCTGCATGTATTTTCAACTACTTTGAAATGAGTTTGGCTTAAATAACTTCAAAGTCAGTATGTTCTGTTTGAATATGCTTTCCTTCTGCACTTCACAGATGCTTTTTCATACTTCCGAGACACAAATTGTTTTTTTGAGACACAAGTAATTTTTTGCAAAAAAAAACGACTTCAATTCTCATATAAAAATATACAGCGTGGCGACGAATAACTTTTACCCCGGTTTTTTTTGAGAAATAATTTCCTGTGTTAATTTTCCACAGATTTTACTTTAGCTGTGTTAGTTAGTTTTTAAATTTGAATCCTTATTTACATTCGCTAGCAGTGTAAACTTTGAGAGAAAAGTTCATTTGGCACGCAGGTCTTCTTCAGTTAATTTATTCCATATCTTCTGTAACCATAGGCCAATTTTCTCCATTTTGAGTCCCTTATACTCCCCCTTTTGTCCTACATAAGGCCTCATACTTAAAAATCGAATAGACTCGGAACTGGTGACTACGACGGCGATTCATTCGACCAACCTTCTACAGTTTTTTTTCTTTTTTGTATTTTTTTGTACAAATCCTAAGAAAAAATACGCCTGAAAAAGACTTGCGTGCCAAATGAACTTTTCTCTCAAATTTTAAACTGCTGGAAAATGCAAATAGGGATTGAAATTTAATAACTACTTAATACAACTAATATAAAATCTGTGGAAAATTTACATTAAAATACTTTTTTTGCAAAATCTATAAAGGACCCTTTTATTTCTCAAAAAAAAACCGGGGTAACAGTTATTCGTCGCCATGCTGTATATATGTATATATATATATCTCATGATCCAATGAGCAAATTAGTACGCGACCACCTCTGAGAAACTACCTTTCCGATGCAAAAAGAATTATCGAAATTGGCTGATGTGGTCCAAAGTTATGCGGTAACATTCATAAAAAAAAAAAATATTCCGACGAACTGATAACCTTTTCGTTTTTTTGGAAGTCGGTTAAAAAGAGTATACAAAGTCGAAACATTTACTCACTGCATTAGTTTTAAAGTTAGTTGATTTAAAAAAAAAATCACTGGTTTCCGTCAGGGTTGCCAAAGACGGTTAGCGGCTCATATGTGACTTTGTCGTGTTAGCGTAAAGATAAATTGAAAAGACGCGGATTATGCAATTGAAATGCTTATGACTTTGGTTTTTTTATGTTTGTGTTACTTAAATTTATTTATATTTCATTTGTATGTATGACATACGTATACATATAGTAATTAAGCCTCGTTTATAAAAATAAACGCATATGGCTTGGATGCGTTTATACGCCGATGTGCACACTGCAAGCATCAACACAAAATGAGGTTGCTGTTTTTGTTTCAAATGCAATTTTCGCAAACTACGAAAATTCAGAATTTTTTAGTACTCAAATCTCATGTTTTTTTTTTTGTTAATTTAATACACAAAACTTCTTCAAAAATTCAAAAACTCTATTGTAAACCATATGCATTTTTCACCGCATACATCTACTAATTTCCAAGATTTATATTATAAATTATGTCAAAATTATGTAAAATAATTAATCTAATAAATATTACATAACCAACTTTTCTTTAAAAAAAATATATAGTAATAAATCATCAGCAGTACAACACATTACTAGACAATTTGCTCGCTCGTTTATGGTACAGAAGAAACTGAAGTTTAAAATCCTCTTTCAACTACAATTGTAAGTACATAAATACATATGCAGCGCCGAACACATTTTTCTTCATGTCCTCTGACGCCACTTGATGCTGACTGGTTTTTTTTTTTAGAATCTAAAATTTAGTTTGGAAATTTATTTAGTTTTTTTATAATACAAATGCATTTAATTTTTTTAGTACTTAGAGTTTTTTTCCCACTTTAGTTTTGCTGCCAGTTAAACCGCATTTATGTAAGTATATGGAGCTTTTTGCCAAACATCACTTCAGTGCCGCGCACTTAGCGAGTTTGAAATTTAAATATTTTGTTTGTCCTTAATCCAGAAACATAGCTAGTTGTGTATGCGCGTATGTATACATACACATGTACATACGCATGTATGTAGTTACTCGCATATATTCAAATACTCGTCCGCACATTCGAAAGTCTGCATGTGACTGGTAAAGTTATGCTACATTACTCGTATACGACTAGAGAAGTGCCTATGAATTGTAGTAAATTTACTCACTTATGTATGTACTAGTACATGTGCTAAAGTAGAATAATTTTTTTAGAGCCTATGTATATGCATACACTTTTTAATGTATGTAAATATGTATAAAAAAAATAATGAAATTATGCCACTAAAAAACTTCAAGTGAATTGTGCTAATGTATGCACACATATGAACACATTAGAAGAGATTATTAGCGCACACAAGGGGTGGGTTTTGGGGTTCAAACCCCCCCTAAAGCTAATAACCTCAAACACATACTGTATCTTAAAGCTAAGAATCCAGCTCTCAAGGAAATTATAAGAAATATTTATTATAATTTCTGTTGCTTGAAAAAGCGCTTTGCTTTTGCTGTAAATTTTCATGAGGAAATGAATATACGAGCATTTTTTTCTTGAGAGCTGCAAACTGATTTAAGAAATTTTGGTAGAAGAAATTTCTTTTCCATTTCTCGTCCGTCGTTTTATATAAATTTTTCGTTTTTCTTGAGAGTTCAGTTAATTTTTTTCGGTATTCGAAATATTAAAAAAAATTAGAAATCGTGAAAAATCACCATCTTTATCGAAAGCCACAAACCAGAAATCGAAAAAAGGAACATAAAGGTGCAAAAATTCATGGAATCAATAAATTTATTTTTACTGAGTCTTATTTAAAATTTTTTCTTAGGTACTTTTAAAAGTTGAGCGCATCTTGAGTTTATAGCACTTTTTATTAAACAAGTAGTTTTTAAGGAAAGAACACAACGGACTTAAATACTTATATTCAAATTTAGGGGTACCGTTAATTTCTTCGTGATCCAATCATCGGATCTCTAAACCAAATTACGGGACGAACCTTGAGGTACCATCTTTCTACAAAAAAATGATTATTGAAATCTGTTCACGTGGTCCAAAGTTACGTATTCCGGCGAATTGATAACCTCCCCTTTTTTAAAGTCGGTTAAAAGTGTTTGAGTTCTGTTAATCTTATGTAAATAAAGTGCAGTTTATGAATTTTAAAACGTTTATTTATTTATTACATACTGTACATAAAACTTGCATTAATATATTTTAAAGAGTGTATTATCTGAAGAAAATTTTCAGTATTTTCCGGTGATATATCTTCAGAAATATAAACCCCCCCCCCCCCCCCCAAAAAATATATTCTTGGGTGCGCCCCTGGAAGAGATGAATTTGTTTTAGACTGTGGCCCGAAAAAAAGTTTATAACCACTCCTACTAGCTATTAAGCTATTATTTGTCGAAATAAGGCACAAACAACACGTGCAGAAAATGGCACTTAGACAATATCCCGCGCGTTGTCCTGTTTTCAGGTCCCTTATTATCTCTTTTAACCCTAGGGTAGTCACGCCCTTCCGTGAAACGTGAGTGATCGCGTGGGGAGCATTTTGTCGCCCATGTTTGAAAAGTTTTTGTTCTTGCAATTAATGATGAACTCAATCTGAAATTATTTCGAAAAAGTAACATTTATTCAAGCTTTACAGTTTTAGAAAAAAATACTGCTTTGGGAAAACTCAGGTATACATTATTTAATTTCTACCAACCTCTTTAACTTAACATACATAAAATAAAAGTAAACTTAAACTTAATATAAGAAATTAAACGTTTTCGTCTTCTACGCCATGTACTTCAGCAAAACAGTCCTCACAAATGTACATGCAATGTTCATTACACAGTAACTTTGCGCATCTATTGCAGGCTTTTTTGGTCCTTCTATTTTTCTTGGATGGACATTCTGCGCATATACCTTCTCTTCCTGAGGGATTATTCTGCTGTTCCGGTGGTAAAAATCGAGCGATTTGGCTTTTAAGTGGTTTGCCCAATGTGATTATGGAGGTCTAACCATGGCCAGACAGTTTCTTTCAAATAAATCCGTCGTAGTAATAAGTTGTCAGTATTTTCCTTGTATATAATTTGACTATTTATGCCGGCAATATTCAGGATTAAAAAAAAAATAATCTCATCGGCCATCTACGAGTCATTCTACCTACAGAGTATTCTTCTTTCATTTGATCTACTACGTCGACTCTACCTTTTGTTCCATTGTAATATGTTATGATTTCTGGTTTCTCAGCAGCACCGGGTGTATCATCGATCTTTTAATCATCATGTAAAGTTGACAATAGTAGAACTACTTTTTGTTTTGCTTCTTATTAGGCACATAGGATACTAAAACCTTCTTCTCATTAAATCCAAATATAGAACTTGGTTTAGCTCTATCTTTGGTATCTAGACAGCAAGTTGGGATTTCTTTTTTGTTTTTTCGCTAAGTGCCTACTAGCGTTGTTCGGTAGTTAGTAACTAGCTGATCAGCAAGTGGAATAGACATGAAGTAGTTATCCATCGTTATGTTTCTGCCAGTATTCAAAATATTTTTGGCTAATCTTTTCACCAAAGCGGTTGGACTGTTATCAACACTGAACTGTCCTTCTGGTTAAGTCAACCAGAGCAAATATTTTGATGCCATATTTTTCCGGTTTATTAGCCATATATACACGAAACTCGCAACGTCCTCTAAATGACTCTAACATCTCATCAATTGTACCATTTTCTCCAATCTGGTGATGACGGGTGACAAAAGTTTCAAATAAGTTTCTCATTGCTGCCATATTATCAGTTTTAGATCGTCCTGCTCTAGTTTGCACATCGTCGAAGCGAATATACCTCAGCAGAAAAAGAATATTATCTTTGGCATCGTTGCCCTGAATATATCAGGGAAAAATCTAGACGTGATGGAGCTAAACGGACTTCAGATTCGTGTTCAGCGAAGCCAAAAACATATAACAGACTAGGTTTGGTCAAAGGAACCTTTCTGTGTTTAAATTTTGCTGTTACTGGAACTGTGTTGTTTATAAGAACGCCTCATAGTTTAAGATTCAAAAGATTTGTTTTCAATAAAGCTTAAAATCAACTGTCCTTCTTTGTTATACGGGAAGATATCTTTCCTGATTAGACGCCTTTGCGCACTCTGCTTTTCGCTGAATTTCATTGAGTGTGTAATTGATAACACAGGTCCACAAAAAAAAAATCGATGAAAGGTTCCTTTGACCTTCCTTTAACAAGTGTGGTAAAATTGTATATGTATTCGATTTAATGGTTTGCAATATACCCAAATAAAAGTTATAAAATTTTGTGTACTTTATTGTATTAAACTGTCGAAGTTAAATAAAACAGGGCATGGATACATAAATCGTTTTGTACTTGGTACAAGTCTGGTCATTTTCGAACGAGCTCGGTTTCATTCAGGAAATTGTAGTTGTAAACTATTTAATATTTTTTCTGACTAGTTTGGGGTTTTTATAATAAAAAAGTGTCTTCAAACGGAACGTCCGTAACGCAGGAAACACCCATAATAATCCCAGCGGAAAAACCACAATTTTTTTTTATTATATTTGGACATGTTCAGCAAAATATTTCGAAAAAATATTAAGATTTGCGTGATCTGGACCGATCTGAAAATACCTCCAAAAATTGAGTTTTTTATGAATATAAATAGTTTCTTAAAGAATCCCCAAACAAAAGTGATGAAGCTTAAAAAATCTGGCTAAAAATATATTTTTTTCCACTCTTTTTATTTCTGTGCAAAAAAAAAGCTCGTTCACGTCCCATTTTTTTTCAAATACCAGCACATCTTAATTTATCTTGGAATGACACTCGTTCATCCTACCTTTCTCTTTCATCATTTTAATGAGTTCATTAGCAAAGAAATAAAAAAAGGTGAAAAAACCTTTTCAATGATACCTCACAAGTCTAAACCGGAATAATTAAGGTTCAGATATTCAAGATTATACCAATTATCAATACTAATCCTTGAAAACATTTTACGATTAAGTTGAAAATTAAAAAAATATATTTTATTATTTTTATTCAAATTTTTTAAGCTCAAACCTTTTTGCCATTTAAGGGAATTTTTTTCAAAAAAAATCTTTAAGAATCGATTTTTATTCATAAAAAACTCCAATTTTCGGAGGTATATTCAAATCGGTCCAGCTCACGTAAATCCTAATATTTTTTCGAAATATTTTGTTGGAATTCTTAAAGTATAATTGATTTTATAATTCCGATGGAAACACAGTACGACTTTTTTTTGAATGGAGAGTGATGCAGTCTAATGTACATGTATATAGTTACTTCTGCCAAATTCGCAAATCAAACAGTTATCTTGTGTACTAATTCTTCAGAACTCAGGAACATCATAAGCGCCTAGGGACCTTGAGTTTGTGCTCTCACGTTTTAAATAAATAAAAGAGCATTTCAATGATGCACGCCATCAAAATGTGTGGTCTAGTCCAAGACTGTGAGTTATTTTCATTAGACATCCGTGGCGGTGATACATATTTGCATAAGTTTTCGCGCCTCTTTCCATGAATTTAAAATTCCCCCAAATTTTGTATGGCATTCAAATAAGTACCAAATAAGAAAACCACTTAGCTGTATACCTATGACTTTCTAACCTTTTTGCCAGAACTAAATAAATATGTATGAGTGTAGTGTGCACTTCTAAAAGCAAATAAATAGTTATGAATCTGATCTACAAGAATGTAGCCATGTTCACATATGTACGTATAGATTAGAAAGCTGCATGAATGCATTCAAAACGTCTTATGAATTATTCATATACAAAACGAATGAATGATTTTGGCTTCAATTTTTCCTGAATTTGAATGAATAGCTGTTCTGATATTTGTGTCGACATTACAATATTCAAACGAAATTAAAATAAATTGACTTAAAATAAATTAAAATTTTTTGTATGAATATCCAAAAATATTTTTTCTATGCACATATGTACAAACATATGCTGCTGCTCTCCTATTACATACGAAAAAACTTGTTTGTAGATAAAAACTTTTACCGAAATGAGTTTGAATGATTTGAATGTTTTCCATTTATTCATTCACATCCTTCCATTTGAAAGTAGGAAATTTCAAACAAAATGTATATTCATAACTTACAAAATTCCAAACGCTTAGTGTTTTGAATTTGAAGTAAAATGTTCAAATTTACTGTACTCTGTTTGGCTAGAAGTTTGAATGAATTCATGCAGCCCTCTAGTATAGATAACCACCCGTGACGTGTTAACTTTAGTAAAAGCAGCAGCTTCTCCCAAGGAATTACATATGTAGTTACATATGTAAACTCATATTTGGGCCTGAAAGTGTGTGCATTTACACTGAAATGGCAACTGTAAATTGGTTAAAATTTTTTTCATTTGCATTGTATAGCAGAGCTGCCTAAGACATACCACGGGCGTTGGCGTTGCCGTCGTCAACAACATAGCATTGCAATATTTATGTGTGGCCCACTCAAAGGCGAAGTATGTGTGAAAAACTATCAAGAGCAATTCATATACATACAGGATATGGAAGGGTCCTGTTGAATATTTCAGCTCTTGTGTTGAAGGTGCGATGGTCTATATGCCCGGCGGCACTGTGCTGCCTAGCGGCGGTAATGGAGCTGCATCTCACATACGTACCTATACTTATATGTAAATACATATGTATGTATAACTGCATACGTGTTTTGTGCAGCGTTTCGTTGGCTATTCCACTCTTACTTTTACCTATGCCATTTTTTATGTATGTATATGAATGTGCCGGCATTTGTACAAACCGTTATTTCTATTTGGGCTACACTTCTGCACTGTCGCTTTCCATTTCCGTTATCTGCTAGTGTTCGCGTTCTTGCCTCTGAAAGGCTGCTGCAATTTTCATGTGCACTCACACGCTTTCACAGGTGTCGCTGATTCTATTTCGCGACCTAGAATTTTTCGCTTAGATAGAAATGCATGTACGCAAAAGATGATGTTGAGTGTTTCGGAATGTGTCATTTCTCTAGTTTTTATTTATTTTCTCGCTGCTTTTTGCTGTTTATTTTAGTTGAGCGCTGGAGTAGCTAAAAGTTGTCATGCACTTGGCTTAGTGTAAATTTAGTTGTTTTTTTATTTTATTTCAGGAAGGCAAACATGCTTTATAAATTCAAAGCATGCCAAAAATTCAGCTCAAGTGCACGAAAGAGTATTAAATTTTATTTTTTTTTTATTTTTTTAAGACCCTTTGCTTCGAAAAACATGTATTGTTGATAAATATTTTTTGGCGGAGGAGCATCATTTCGTAGATGCACGGTGAGTTCATGAAAAAAAATTTGTTATTCGACTTTTTGAAAAACATATTTATTATAAAAAACATTTCATTTTCTGAGCTTGGAATTTTATTCCGACTAGGCTGAAACACTTTTTTGCATACCTTTGTTTCATGTATAGATACTTATTTCTCAAAGGTATGTTTGTGTTAATACACGATAATCACTTTCTTTATCAAATTCAATGACTGAGACCTCATCTTGATGTGGGGAAGACCATGCACGTCACGTTGTTCAAATTTAGTTATTTTTGAAGTGATCTTATAAAGCTGAAAGCACTGTATCCGGTGAATATAGC
This sequence comes from Rhagoletis pomonella, assembly GCF_013731165.1. Classification (NCBI taxonomy): domain Eukaryota; kingdom Metazoa; phylum Arthropoda; class Insecta; order Diptera; family Tephritidae; genus Rhagoletis; species Rhagoletis pomonella. The sequence goes on from NW_023458558.1 coordinate 3,472,302, forward strand.
TCCACAACTTTCATAACACTGCATCCACTTTAAGCATTGAAACACCTTTTGAAGATTTAGGTAAAAAATACAAACGTTTGAATAGAGTTGCCAGCTGTCTAAATTTTAGTGACTTCAATATCTTGAATAAAAAGTGTTGCCAGCTGTATAAAAATTTAAATCTCTGTATACATAAATGAAAATTACTCTCGTAAAACGTAACTCTTAAATAGATTATACTCTCCGGAAGGAAAATTAAAAAAAATCCATCCAGAAAAATTGATTTTACATATGTACATACATTGAATTTGCATAAAAAAAATTTCTTATTCCTTACTTGTGATTTTAATATTGCAATTGAGTTGTTTAGAGTTAGTGGGCTCTGCTGCCTTAAATGTTAGAGGACTCATCTGCTTCATTTTCAGCATAGACCTTGGCCTGAATAAAATTGATTTAGGCCCGAACCTGTTAGGGATGCTAAGCCCCAAAATACAGAAGTTCGCATTCTCGACATCGGAGCTCAACTTTACTTAGCCATCACTGTCTCGCAGTACAAAAGATTGGTAATCCTATACTATAGCACTCCACACCTCGGCCATCGAAGCCACCATCAGAGACTGGTTGAGTACTTCGCTCAGCAATGACTGGGAGGCATCGAGGGGATGCAGATGGGCAAGACTGATGTTGTCTTCATTCTCAGAAGGTCTATTTAGGTTCTTGCTCTCATTTATAGACGGGAATGCATACAACTTGTTGGACTGCTGACTGTTCATTTCACGTGGCAGAAACACCTTACAGCGATAGGCGTAAATGACAACTCCAATTGCCCATCCTGCCTTGAAGAGGATGAGACGTTGGAATACTTTTTGTGCTTCTTGCTTGCTTGGTTGTTTGTCATCGTTTTTTCTAGATTCGGTATTTTCTCTATTTTCAGTTTCTGAATTTAACGTTTGGCGAGCTTTGCGAAATTTGGCAGCGGGAGTCCACCGAAACCATTGGAGTTTTGAAAGGGATCTACGAAAAAAAGTTTGGGAACATCTGCTCCAACTTCATGCTTAGAAACGTAAAGTTTTGGTAGCAGCACCTCTTTCGGCAAAAGGAAAAATTTTGGAAGGTGTCCCAAACCCTATCTTGGATTTTTTTTTACCACTCTAATGTACATATGTATATACACATGTGTATATATTTCCGCATAAACAATTTAGATAGCCTTTATCTCACCTTTGGAATTATTTTCAATTCTTACCGTAACATTTATATACATCTGTATGCAGTGAAGGACTCAAAACCAATTGCCGGAAAGTTTGCGAACGCGTTTCACTCAAAATACATAAAAAAAACTTTTCCAATATATCTGCTTACACTTCCGGTTTAATATTGGCTCGAACTTCAAACTTTTCTCATCCTCTTCACACACACACACGTACTATATCGAGAGGTATTATAGGCCATTTAGCAGCATACAAAATTACTTTTTGTTATTAATTTGACGACCTTTTTGGAGCCTAAAAATATGTACATACATATGTATTTATACGTGAATTGTTATACATATGTACCTACCTACATCTATGTACGTGGCTGCTGCAGTAGACATACTTTTTGCCGCTTGCCATGCCATCAAACAATCAACAGTCAAAAGCCATCAACGCTTAAGTCACTAAAGCTGCTGGTGCGGCCTAAGACCTGCCGAGCTCGATTTTTTATATTTTTATTATTTTTTTTCTCTTGACACATTTTTTACTTTTTGTTGTGATAGTTATTGTGAATGACATTAGACTTCTGCCAAACCCGAGCGCGCTAACTTTTGGTGGAGCTACCAACGTCAATGTTTCCGGCGAAATTTTCTATTTTATCGCTTTTGTTTTTATATCTCGCTCTTTTTTCACATTCTCTATGGGTT
>NW_023458558.1:3474283-3478550 GCF_013731165.1 Rhagoletis pomonella
TTAAATTCCACGAACGGTGTAAGTCTTATGATTTTAGAAGAAGGTGGCAACCCTATTTAAAAAACTAAGACCTTTTTGCACATCTACAGGCCCAGCCCTTTCATTTGGTACCCCTTTTGTTTTAATACAACGAACGGTGTCAGTCTTATGATTTTAGAAGAAGGTGGCAACCCTATTCAAAAACTGAGACCTTCTTGCACATCAACAGGCCCAGCCCTTTCATTTGTCATCTCTTTTGTTTTAATACAACGAACGGTGCAGATTTTATAATTTAAAAAAGGTGGCAACCCTATACAAAGGAGTCCTACCTTGTGGTATATCTAGAGGCTAAGCCCTTTAATTTGGCACCTCAGTTTTGCAAATCGAGTAATCGGTGCAGATCTGATGTCGTTAACAAAAAATGCCTTCATGTATTGTATGTATGTACATATGTATATGTATACATATAGATTGGAACTAACTCCGGTATTTGGGTATTAGGGGTTACTAAAATCCATGTAGGAGCTTCAAAACTATCACATTCGAATATACACAACTCTGGAATACTTGATTTTTAACTTTGACTTTTATTTCTGCCTGAAAAAATAAAAGTCAAGAATTACCGATTATTTTCTGCTCAAAAAGATAAAAGGCAAATTTTAACTTTTATTTTTGCCTTAAAAAAATAAAAAGCAGAAATAATCGGTATTATTTGCTCAAAATGATAAAAATCATATTTTTAAAAGTCATGGAGGAATCAGAATCTACAATGAGAGACGAGTCTAATGGTACCTTTGAAAAAGCTATAGCATAATTTTATCACTATGCCTTTTTGATATCAAAAATTTTAAAATAACTTTTATTTTCAGTCTCTGCTTTAAGCACCCAAAGTTTTCCGTGTATTTTATATGGAAAAAAACTACTTTAAAGTTAATTTTATGTTTGATAAAACGCTTAATATTAAAAAACTAAAGCGTAAAGTTGTATTTGGTGAAGGTCAAGGGCTGGTACTCCCCAAACAAATTTTCCCAAGTGGGAAAAAACCGTTAAATATTTTCTTTCAAGTAGTGTGTGCGAGTCGGGGCCAGAAGATTAGCTCGGATAGGTATGACTCAGTGCAGTGAAAGGCGCAGTCGCTCAGCGCAAAACTCTCCCACGGCCGCGTTCTGAACGGATTATATTTATTTATTCTAACAAGTCATACCATTTTAACATTTTCAGGCATTTCTACCATGGAGCTAATGCTTAACAATAATTAAAAGAAAAAAGTACATAAGTTAAATCGAATTTTACAGCTTATATAAAGTAAAAAGTAACATTTGTATGTAGCAACCATGATACAAATATTTAAAGGTAGTTTCACTTCTTCTTCTTATTCGGCATTGCTCCCATTTGACGTCAACTGTACTTTTGACATTTTCTTTTAAATTGAAGCTACCATATTAAATTATTAAATTATTAAATTCAAAAAGTGATTTTTTACTTCAAAAAAATATTTCAAATTTTTTTTTTTTTAATTATAAGAAAATATATATTGAGCATCTTTTTATAGCGAGCGTTTAGTAATTTATTTCTAAAATTAAATATTAAACGGAATACAAGTAAAACACTTGTATTACATTGTGTAATGGAAATAGAGAATCTGTTTGTTTAAGCAATTATTTTCACCATTATTTAGTGCGGTTAGCTGCATATTTCGGGATGGCCATGTGTATAATAACTTCACAAAGGTGTTGTCTGTTTGTTTCAACCACTTTTCGGCAGAAAATTTTCAGCTTCGGGATGGATGTGCCCAATAGATCGAGTAGTTTACCTGTCTATAAACTATAACAAGGAGCTCTAAGAATTAGGAGATACATAATGCGTTATCACAAATAAGTTTATGCTTCCATTGCAGCCACTTTTTGGCCATTACATTGTTCATATTTCCACTAAAAAGATCCAAATTAAAGCAAAATCCTAATAACTAAATTTCTTAAAAAGCCAGAGAATATTTCATGCAACACTGCAGAAATTTAGCTTGCGAATTATTGTTTTTTAATGCATAAAAAATTCCTTAAAAAAATATTAAAATTTCCAAAGCAATAATTTGTTGAGGTGGCAGTGCTATCTACTTGAGCAATTTACGAAAAGTATAACTAAACGTCATAAGCAGAGTTTATGTCAAAAAATTTCAAAGTGAAGCTACCTTCTTTGTTTTGTATCATGTTAGCAACTATATTTTATAGGTTCGCCATAGCCCCAGATTATTCAATTCCGATCGAAAAATATTCATTTTCAAAAATTCTATTCATTGGTTTTTTTTTGTCGGCACCAAATGCACAGCTCAAAGGTTTCAAAACTTAGTGATAACCAAGCAAGTGTGAACAACATATTTTTACGTGTGATGACTATGCCATTTTGTGTGCCTACAAAGCTCCATTCGCGGAGAGCATAGGTACTTTGATTCCATCTGAAGTAAAGTACAGCAGAAAATCATCGGTTATTGTATGAGGCTTACGGAGGTCATGGTTCAACAATTTCAACCTCTAAGTACTAGGTCCGATGCTCCAAAAGTTCCGATTTTTACATAACTGGCATTGAGCATTAAGTAAGGTCATCAACGCTTGTAGACGCCAAATTGGAGGGAATTTTATACGAAGATTGCTCCAGACCGGAGAAAAACTTGCGGCAATATTAAGCGTGACTCCACCAGACATATCATTGCGATTGAAAGGCATTGGTGTGGTACAGAAAGTTTGAAACTGGGTTTCTTCAACAGTACAAAGCAAACTCGCTTTTGTTTTGTATTGTCACCTACATTGAAAAATTGATTCATTTCGAAAATCCAAAGCACCAGAAGGCTAAGTTGAGCACAGCGAACCCGCACCATCGACGCCAAACCTAAATTTTATGACAGCAGGGCAACGCTCTGAATTTGGTGCAACCAGAAGGGAATCCGTTATTATTAGCTTCTGATGAACGACGAGGCTTTCTGCAAACAACAACTGATGCGATTTCGGAGATGGGATCGGAAAGAGTAATTGACCTTCGACCATGACAATGCTCGGTCGCAAAAGTGATCAAAACTAATCTCCATGGTACCGGATGAGAGTTTCTACCAGAAATACAAGTATTTAAAATACAACGCTGTCGTTAAATTTTTTCCTACTTGCAAATATCGGATTATCAAAAACGTAAGGAGGCCATGCAAAGCGCCGCTGGTTGCAAATTTACAAATTCGACTTCACTTCAGTTTTTATTACCTTTTACATATATATGTATGTATGTGTTTATAACTGTAACCTAACAAACTTTTTTTTTGCATTTTTGCATTTTGTATTTACATAAATATTATTTAACAAGTATTTTTAACATCATCCCAACCCAGGTGGGATCAGACCTTGCACAATCAGACTAAAATTAGTTCTAGTTGGTGCAGGAGAGTGCACTTCACTTCAGTTGAAGGTATCAAAAATTTGCGTAGTACTTTCTGGGTCCGCAAAGGCGAGCAGTTTTATTGGCGCGGAATCTATACATTGCTAGAAAAGTGGAAAAAAGTCATAGCTAGCCATGGGCAATACTTTCAATAAAATAAATTTGGGCAGGTTCGGCAATTCACTACCGAGTAAATTTCACCCCTGCCAATTTGAATTCAAAGCGAGTTAGATTCAAATTCACTCACAAGTGAATTGCAGAACTTAACTGATTTTACTACTATTTTGCACAATAAAGTTTGAAAACTCAAAAAATTCCTGTAACACTTACTTGTACACCAACATAGACATTACTACATACATACATACATACATACATACGCATATATTTTGCAACAAGAAACCTACAAGGTTACGGAAGAAATCTGTGCTACCCACCAACTAGCACTCTCTGCAACAAATCTGAACTAATTGCCTCATTGTGAAGGAGAAGCAGGTCTTCTTCATTTCAGTTGAGAGTGATTTGTTTAAGCGTACGCATTTTTCCTTCCGAATGCAGAAAAGTTGAGAACTAAATCACTTAATAGATTAAGCCTACTTAAAAGATTAAAAGTCATTGGCCACATGTATATCGGTAGGACTCTGCTGCCTCTGCAAGCCTCTTAACGACTTTAGCACCCAAAAAGCAAAAGCGTGTGATAGATACTTTATTTAACAATACACACACAATGCTTCAAACGTTCAAGCTTTCGAATTTTTAGGCAGCTTAAAAAAAAACGAAAAGTTTTGGAAGGCAAGAAACAAGAAAAAACGGGGAAATTTTGGAACCCATAGAGAATGTGAAAAAAGAGCGAGATATAAAAACAAAAGCG
>NW_023458558.1:3478650-3493399 GCF_013731165.1 Rhagoletis pomonella
CGCTTTTGTTTTTATATCTCGCTCTTTTTTCACATTCTCTATGGGTTTCAAAATTTTCTCCTTTTTTCTTGTTTCTTGCCTTCCTAAACTTTTCGTTTTTTTAAGCTGCCTAAAAATTCGAAAGCTCACGTTTGAAGCTTTGTGTGTGTATTGTTAAATAAAGTATCTATCACACGCTTTTGCTTTTTGGGTGCTAAAGTCGTTAAGAGGCTTGCAGAGGCAGCAGAGTCCTACCGATATGCATGTGGCCAATGACTTTTAATCTTTTAAGTAGGCTTAATCTATTAAGTGATTTAGTTCTCAACTTTTCTGCATTCGGAAGGAAAAATGCGTACGCTTAAACAAATCACTCTCAACTGAAATGAAGAAGACCTGCTTCTCCTTCACAATGAGGCAATTAGTTCAGATTTGTTGCAGAGAGTGCTAGTTGGTGGGTAGCACAGATTTCTTCCGTAACCTTGTACGTTTCTTGTTACAAAATATATGCGTATGTATGTATGTATGTACATATGTAGTAATGTCTATGTTGGTGTACAAGTAAGTGTTACAGGAATTTTTTGAGTTTTCAAACTTTATTGTGCAAAATAGTAGTAAAATCAGTTAAGTTCTGCAATTCACTTGTGAGTGAATTTGAATCTAACTCGCTTTGAATTCAAATTGGCAGGGGTTGAAATTTACTCGGTAGTGAATTGCAGAACCTGCCTAAATTTATTTTATTGAAAGTATTACCCATGTCTAGCTATGACTTTTTTCCACTTTTCTGGCAATGCATAGATTCCGCGTCAATAAAACTGCTCGCCTTTGCGAACTCAGAAAGTATTACGCCAATTTTTGATACCACCAACTGACGTGAAGTGTACTCTCCTGCACCAACCACAACAAATTTTAGTCTGATTGTGCAAGGTCTGATCCCCACCCGGGTTGGGATGATGTTAAAAATACTTGTTAAATAATATTTATGTAAATACAAAATGCAAAAATGCAAAAAAAAAGTTTGTTAGTTTACAGTTATGAACACATACATACATATATATGTAAAAGGTAATGAAAAAGTGAAGAGAGTAGAATACGTTTTTGATAATCCGATATTTGCAAGTAGTAAAAAATTTAACGACAGTGTTGTATTTTAAATACTTGTAATTCTGGTCATCCGGTACCATGGAGATTAGTTTTGATCACTTTTGCGACCGAGCATTGTCATGGTCGAAGGTCAATTACTCTTTCCGACCTCATCTCCGAAATCGCATCAGTTGTTGTTTGCAGAAAACTTCGTCGTTCGTCAGCGGCTAATGATATCGGATTCCCTCCTGGTCTCACCAAATTCAGTGCGTTGCCATGCTGTCATGAAATTTAGGTTTGGAGTCGATGGTGCGGGTTCGCCGTGCTCAACTTAGCCTTCTGGTGCTGTGGATTTTCGAAATTAATCAATTTTTCAATGTAGGTGACAATACAAAACAAAAGCGAGTTCGCTTTGCACTGTTGAAGAAACCCAGTTTCAAACTTTCTGTACCACACCAATGCCTTTCAATCGCAATGATATGTCTGGTGGAGTCACGCTTAATATTGCCGCAAGTTTTTCTCCGGTCTGGCACAATCTTCGTATAAAATTGCCTCCAATTTGGCGTCTACAAGCGTCTACTTAATTCTCCATGCCAGTTATGTAAAAATCAGAGCTTTTGGAGCGTCGGACGTAGTACTTAGATGTTGAAATTGTTGAAACATGCCCGCCGTAAGCCTCGTACAACAACCGATGATTTTCTGCTGTACTTTTCTTCAGATGAAATCAAAGTACCTATGCTTCCCACGAATGGCACAACAGCTGGCATAGTCATTGCACGTAAAAATATGTTGTTTACACTTTTATGCACAAATTGAGCTTGTTCACACTTGCTTGGTCATCACCAAATTTTGAAACCTTTGAGCTATGCATTTGATTCATCATTTGGTATTTCTCGTAGAATTACTGACGGTGCCGACAAACAAAACCAATGAATAGAATTTTTGAAAATGAATATTTTTCGTTCGGAATTGAATAATCTAGGGATTATGGCGAACCTATAAAATATAGTTGCTAACATGATACAAAAAAGGAGGTAGTTTCAAAACAGATTCTCTATTTCGATTACAGAATATAATACAGGCGTTTTACTTTTATTCCGTTTTAGATTTAATTTTAGAAATAAATCACTAAACGCTCGCTATAAAATGATGCTCAAAATATATTTTCTTATAATTTTTAAAATAATTTTTTGAAATATTTTTTTGAAGTAAAAAAACACTTTTTTAATGTCATCAAAGAATATGGTAGCTTCAATTTAAAAGAAAACCATTAAATTCCGACTATGCTTTTTTTTACCCTTCCTAATATACATACATATGTATGCACGTATGTATGTTTATACCTACAAGTTTTACAAAGAAACTGCATTAAAAGCCATCGGATTGGACCAGCAACCAGCCAATTAAATGCTGGATATTTTTGTGCGTTTATGCACTTTCCACAAATAAGCAATAAATTTACCGAAAAATCAACTTTTAATCCAAAACGAAATTGTATTAACTAGATATGTACCTTCAGAGTCAAATACACCCCAAATCAAAATTAATTCGTTCGCGCGTACGCACATAACTTTTCGCATTTTACCAATAAATGTAAGTACATGCAGCTCCACACAACTTTTGCTCGTAAAAAAATTTTCGCAATTTATTTTTAATACACAATTTTTCTTGGTGTCAGCTACTTGATGAAGAAAACTTCTTACAGAGTATATGCAACGAAACTGCGAATAAATGGCATTGAAGTTAGTGCGGTTGATTTTGTTGTTGTTGTTATTGTTGTCGCTGTTGTTTCCTACATACTTCTAAAGAGATTTGTTGTGCAGGCATTTAATTTTCTCTTATTCCAAATTAAGTGCAAAAGTTCCCCCGGCACGTAGTTAAATGAAAGACTTTCACTTTCGCTTTCACACTGAAATTCTCTAATCAATGCTTACCAACTGTCGGCTAATTTTTATTGCAAATTAAACTTTAAATTAGCTTTAAATTTGCAAATTCGTTATGGTGTTTTGACATACATAATCCATGAAAATTTTATAGCTTGAAGAATTTGAGAATTTTGTTTACGATTACTAATCCTTCAATTAAGATTTCAGTGAGCGGTTTATGAAGCCACTGTAAGTTTGCTTGTGGTTTAATTTGTAATTGAGCGGCATAAATAATCTTGTCGAATTAGAATACTGAATAAATATTGAATTAATTTTGTTTGTGGTGTTAAGGAGAACTTGAAAGTAGATGGCAATATTTTCTCAGAGCTAGCTCTTTCTTTTGATTTAAAAAGGGTTATTATGCTCAAATTTGCATCGCAGAGATAGGGCTATTACATGCACATACACGTAATTTGTGGAGGAAGAAATCGCAAGCGTGTCTTTGTTAGCTTATTAATAAAATAAGATACATATTAAAATTTTATTCCATGACAATTCCTCAACACTTAAATTTGTTTAGACACCGCCACCTTATAATTAACTTCGAATGCTCTCTCAAGAATGCTCTCTCATATAAATAATAGTTACGTCAGTTGATCGGTTGGTAGAAGCATCGCCTGGTACATTCCCAGGACCCACATAGTGCTGATAGCGCAAGTTTGATACGCTTTCTCTGGGACCCTTGATTTTTATCTACTTTCATGATTTTTTGGGTTCGCAAAACCATTTAAATGTCCTATTTAGGTTAGTAATGATGAATTTGGAGATCTCCCCGAGATTTTGGATGGAACAACTCCCGCCTTATTCGTGTCAATGCTCGGCAGAGATAGCGTAGGACCGTTTCTTTACTTTGCTCAAGATTATATCTACGGCTCCGAAAGTTGTATGGAAGGCTCATTTTAGCTGCATGTTCACGAATGGGCCAGGTTTGAAACCATAGTATTATTGGTAACGGCATGGATTGAAAAGTTGTTTCAAATTATGTTGTGAAAATGTCTAAGTACACTGAGAGAAATAGTGCATATTAAAAATTAATACTTTATATGAAATCATCACTCTCATCACTTAAAAATGTTCGTATTTAAAAATAGTATTTTCATGCCAAAATTTAGCACGCACTTGAGAGATTTCGGTACCAAAATTTTTTATGATTGAACTTATTTCGATTCCTATCGAAAAATTTCAATAAATAATCTTACCCTTTCTGTTACCCTAATATTCAATTTTGCTTTCATTTATTTCTTCAACATCATATTTGCCTTTTTTAAAAATCCGCATTTCAAATACGATATAAAGCAAAATGCGAAAACAACTCAAACTAAACAGGTGGCAACACAACAACTATATCCAAATACGGAAATTTTTAAACGACGATTTTGGCCGTGATCTGCAAGCAATTTTGAAATCATAAGAGCTCTCGGCATCTGCTGAAAATTGCCTTCAAAATGATGTTCAGTGTTTAAATCTGTTCGGTATAATCTCCAGACGAATTTGAACAAAATTTATGTTAGGGCTAGTATATTGATGTTTTTGTCGAAATAAATTTGGAAATACACATCATTCTTTTTAAAATTAAAAATCCCCACCTTTCCTTAACTTTTCAAGATACATCACTCACACAAATTCTCAAGAACTTTCTAGACCCAACGGAACTGTTTTTGTTTCAATATTTTCTACGCTCATAATTTATAAGAAAATATGTTTAAAACATTCCATTAAGTCCATTTTTGTCAGGTTTAGTATGGAATTGGGCTCCGTGCAAAATTTTAGCGAAATTTAAGGCCATATCAAAGAGGTGGTAAAATCCGCAACCCTCCATAGCAAACTCCTTGATCCGCAACAGCTTGTTGTGTTGATTTTATTGTAGCTGATGAAACCGTGCCTCATTTAATTCGCTCCCTCTTAACTCCGTTTGACTGAGGAAAGTATTTTACCTTCCGCCTGAACAAAGTTTAATTTGCCTCAATTTATTTGAATATCCTTCATATTTCCTTTAGTTTTTTTTTATGCTTCCGCGGCGCTTGTAGTCGTGGGCTGATTTACCTTTGTAGGTATGCCAATACGTACATACGTATGTTCGTGTCTCCCTGTTTATTTATCTGAAGGCATGGAAAAGTTAAGCAATTACAAGTTATATAGATGTTGACAAAATGCGCATTGCCGCAGCAAAAACACAGATGGTTTGCTTTTGAGAAGAGCTAAAACAATGGGGGTTTTACTTGGTAGATGTGCGTATATAAGGGTAGTCCAAAATTACACGTGAAAAACTAAAGCCCGAATTTGAATGCTCTCACCCTTTTGAATTGTTCTATATCGAAAATATATACTCCTGCTTTTTTATTTTGAAATCGAAAAGTATTTAGCGGGGGAAAACCCAACTTTTCTTAAAAATAATACATATTATATATGCACTTAAAAATCAATATTTTTCGATTGGAACGAAGTTTTTCTCTTCAGAACACTTTCAAGGATAATACCTAGTTGTTTATTTTACCATTTTTTAGTACTAATGATTTTTTATGAGTTCCCCATTGCATTTTTTCGGTTTTTTGGGGGACGTGTAAAAAATAGTTAATATTAAAAAATTGTAAATAAACAACAGGGTATTGTTATTGGAAGTACTCTGATGAGAAACAGAACTTTCCGATCGAAATAAATTGATTTACACGAGAATTTTTTTTCAGTATACATACCAACATAAAATACATGGGAAATTTTTAGTGCTTTAAACGACCTCTGAATATTTATTTATTTACAATAAAAAAATGTATCCGTTGTCGATATAGAATTCTTAATCATAGGGGGTGAGATCATTGAAATTCCCACTTAGCTTTTTTTTTTAACCACCCCAGTGTATAAACATGCATATGTAGCTGAATACAGACAGATATTCGTTATTGTAGAATTCTTATGGTATATGTATTTATGTACATATACACGCATTGAAATTAATGTGCATCCCACTTTCCTTCTTATTTAATCACTGATTTTGTCCGACTTAAAAATGTGGTATTATTTTAACACTTTGCGGTGCACGTAAAACTCTATACAGCACAGCACTTACGTAAATATGTTTGCGACTCACCGTTCTGCTCGACATCACTCCTCCACAGCCAACTTCTCTACACACAAAGCACTTGCCGCAGTGTCTGCAGTCAGCAACTGCGCCTAAAAGTAGACTTGTGAACAACAAATTAGTCTTCAATGGGTTCGGTAAGGATGCTGATGAGCTTGCATCGGTAGTGGTTGGTGCCAGGTGGAACAAATCGGTATCTAAATGTAAAGTTTTCTTCCCATACTACATATTTACTTAATGTTCGGTAAGTTGTTGAAAATCATCTCAAACCAAATAAGCGGAATGATTTAGCAACTTCATTATCTGTCTACTGAAGCGTTAAGGTGCTTTTGAATTTAAATACTTCTTAGCTACAAGATTGTGGTAATCAAACATTTCCGTGCACATACACGCAAACTTACACACAAGTGTATGTAAATTGAGAAGATGTTTAATTTAGGTTTCTCAAGTAAATAAACAGCATGAAAAAGATTTGCCAAGTTGCTTATCAACGCCTGATAAATTTGTTATTTTTTAACTATTGAGTTGAGATGTATCTATTGCGTTTATGTATATTGTATCTCTCTTTGGGATCCACTAAATTTAATTACTGTGTAATTACTAGCTATCACTATTATTAGGTCTTTATTAGCAGTCTTGATTTATATCATAAAAAGCTTTTAACCCATTGCCGGCATTTGTACGTTATAATCCGTGGCCGTGGATATCCAAAACGTAATCAAAATTTTTGCAACTGACATGCCGGAAAATATTTTGTAGTATTGATCAGCACGGCCGAGTGTCAATAACTTCAATTCACTTACTTTTAGTGACTTACAAAAACAAGATTCTCAAATTCAAATTTAAATAGCATGCAAGCCAAATCCATCGTATTTTTCACTTTTTAGCATCACTTTCGTCGAATCTTATTCTATTTAAAGTCTTGTACACAAACGAAAACATTTCATGAAAATAGTATTATTTGCATTTTCGTCTGCTTTTTAATCGACTGAAGACGTGGCGCCAACTTTGTCGGCGATAATCGAAACTTTCAACAAGATTTAAGCGTATGCTCAAAGATAATTCTAATGACCTTCGATTAAAATAAAACCTTACTTGGCTTCGAATGGCACTTCTTACAACCCAACGCTCCTCTGAAGTCTCTGAGAGGGGACTGTAAAAATTTTCAAACTTCAATTTAGACGAATTGCTGGCAGTCACCTTTTCGTATTCGGAAAACTTGCCTTACTTGCTCGCGTCGAAGCGGTACTGAGTTCCTGACCGCTTATGCCTTTGCCCGACGATCCCCAAGAGCTGGTAGCTTTAACACCATTTAGTCCCTTCGCATTGTGCGTCATCTTTCAATTCTGCAGATATTAATTTTTACATGATTTACCTCAAAAACTCCGTTCTTCTCCATTTCTTTATTATTCACTATGGTTCATGTTCTTATATGGCAAACTTTATCAGAGGGGAACGTTTTAAAGAAAGAGAACGCAATACGGATGTGAAGATGCTGAAAGAAGAACACGAAAACTTGACAGCCCTGGCGCACAGTGCCGCGAAGGTGGACAAAAATACAAAAATCGACTGTCTTGAAACTTAGATGTTTCGATGTCAAGTTACAGCTAAATCTCCAACTAAGAGAAGTTCATAAGTTATTTTGTGATAAAACAAACTTTCAGCCTCACACACCCCCTCAAAGTACACCTATTTTCTACATACCATTTCATTTCGGCGATTCGCACATAAAAGTGGTCGCAGTTAAAAATTTGTTAAAAATACATTTTTATTCCTAGCAAGATCAACTTTTGCACTTTGATAAAGATATATGCGACAAACCAAGAAATGTATGGTTCATGGAAAAAAAATTTATACAAATATTTTTTTTTTATTAATAAATAAATATATGATTAAACATACCAAAATCCGAAAATTGGTAAACTTTGGAGACAAAAAAAAAAAACATCTTGAAAGTTCGTGAAATTTTTTTTTTGGTTATGGTAGTTTGGACCTTCTACTAACAGAAACAATCGAAATCTCTTCCAACTTTTTCCAATATTTGAAAATTTTCAATTTTGAAAAAGTGACTAAATGCCTTTTTTTTGGTATTATTTTTGCTGATCTATATTTACAATACTTTTTCTGAATGCCCTAAGATCTAAATTTTTGGTTCGCTTTTCAAAAATAAGGTATTGAATTAAAGCTAAAAGTGCCAAAAAAAAAAGAGGTACAGGGTGCTTTGAAATGAAAAAAAAATTATCAGCTAATTAAAATACTTAAATATGCATCACGGTATGGGAGCCAAAAACAAAGGTATACGAAGATTTACATATATATATATATACATATATATATATATATATAGAGCAATGACACCAGTTTACAAATAATATGTTAACCAATGATTAGACGAAAGGCGAACAAAAAGAAAATAAAAATAAATAACATACCTATTACTCTTCATCTGCATAAAGAGTACTATTTTGCTTAAGCAGCAAACAGCTTGCGAAAATGATGCACATCATGGAGGTCCAATTTTTTTATATATTTTTTTTTTTGATTGAGTCTTTTTATAATTTTGTTCACCTAACTAATTACATTACCTGTGCAAAAATTTCAACGTTTTACTATTAGTGGAAAATGTAGCTCAACGCGAGTTTAAAATTTCATGAATTTTTCTCTGGTGCTAAGAGTCCTCTCTTGTGGAAAACAAATAAAAACCCAAGAGTTTAGTGTTTTGTTGAACGAAACAAGAGAGTTATACCTTAGAAATTATGGTTGGTATAACATGCCAAGTTCAGTGCATAAAGTTTTAGTACATGGATGTGATGTAATTAAATACTTTGATTTACCAATAGGTAATGATTTTAAAGCTATGTTTTCATTTATTTTCTTATTCTGTATTTCCACCTATTTTATCAGGTTCATTATCAGAAGAAGCCTTAGAATGTTCACACAAAAACATAAGAAAATATCGGCTTAATCGTTCTCGAAAAACTGGAAGAGTACAAAGCAATACGGATTTAATGACTCGTTTGATATTATCGTCAGATCCATTAGTTGCATTTAAAAGAAATATAAAACAGAGAAACAAATATTTAAAGGGTTCTGATCTCAGCTTTAATAAATACATTGTTGAAAGTGACGAAGCAGACAAAAGCATGGAATCATTTGAATCAGTGATCACTTCCTCCTCTTCTGAGGACTCTGAAACTGAGTGATTATAACAACTAGTTCGGTTTTTATTAACATATTATATGTTATTACCATATAACAGCTATTATTACTTACTTACTTAACAGTGATTATGCTTTATTTTAAATGAAATCAAAAGAATTTTTTTTTCTAAAGGTTAACATGTAAGGAAAACCGACTTAATTTTTCATATTACCATAATGTATTCATTTAGGAAGTAAAGTTTAGACGAATTTTGACTATTAAGACTATTTTTCTGAACACTTAGCAACAATGATATGCCATATTTCATTTTTAAATAATCATGTGCAAAAACTCGGTGTTTTTTTTAATGGGTACCCGTTACAAAAAAAACCGATTACTTTCTTAAAATTAGAGTAATATAGACACTTCAGATGTAAAGTTTCAATAAATTCTGACGACTCCTTCCTGTTTTCGTAAACACCACAATCAGCAATGATTATGCCTTATTTGTCTTTCATATAGTAATGTAAAAAAAAATCTTTTTTTTTTAATGGGTACCCGGTACCGAAAAATCGATTTCATTTTTGAAATAAGCATGGGTTAGTCCTTTTAGGTGTAAAGTTTCAACAAGTTCTGAATACTATTTCGGTTTTTATAAACATATGTCTACGATGATTATGAGTTATTTTACCTTTTTATAAAATTGTAAAAAAAAAAATTTTTTAATTAAATGGTAACAGATGCTGAAAAACGTTTTTTTTTTTTAAATTGCCGTGATATAGTCCTTTCAGGTGTAAAGTTTCAGCCCATTCTGATGCCTCCTTCCACTTATATCAACACATGTCCACAATGCCTATTTTCATATAAAAATGCAAGAAAAACTCGGTTTTCTCGAAATGAGTAACCGGTACAGAAAAACCGATTTCAGTTTTGAAATTAGAGGGGCATAATACTTCTAGGTGTGAAGTTTCAGCCAATTCTGACCACTCCTTCTATTTTTGTCCATCATTTGTATGGAGTCGCGGCACTGTGTGGCGTCGGGCTGGGCAGAATGAATGCAACATTATTTCGAGCAATGAAAATGCTATAAGTGAATTTCAAATGATATGCACAGTAATAACTACATATTGCTTTTATAACTCTTTTAAATGATTTTTTTTTTTAAGTCTCTGCCATTTTTTAATGCCAGGCAGTAAAGAAAAAAATGAGAAATGCCAATTGAAGCCAAAGAATATGATGTCAAATGAAATGAAAGAAACAAATATGTATGAAGCATTAAGACAAAGGTTGGCCAATTAATTACTGCACTAAATCCTCTTACGATTATGAAATACTTAAAATGCTTACAAGTGCGTACTTCCGGTTGCTACTGCTGCGGCTGCTTCCACTACTTGCCATACACACCCACACACACACACACACATGCATACATATATAGGCAGAGTTTCTGCTGAAGCATAGCTTCCAGTCACTTGCAACTTGCAACTTTCTGTATAATGACATCATACTTGCCACATTTTACGCCACTTAATTTACCTTCTCTGTTTCCATTTGCTTTTCATTTTATATGCTATAGAAGCAACAACACCAATAAGCGAAAACCAAGAAGCGGCCGATATAGTTAGTGATGCTGACTCAGCGTCCTTCTTCTACTTACTCAACATTTGTAGCTCTTCTTGCCGCCGCCGCCCACTCTTTTCTGCAGTGTTATAATTGTAGATTTTCAAGTGCAACAAAGTTGAAAAATTTAGATTACTAAAGCACTGCAAGTAAGTGGAAACGATTAAAGGCATTTGAAATGAAGCATCATCGAGTGAGTTGCGAGGGTTAAGTAAACGAAATGCGGCGCGGTGTAAATAAGTGAAGATAGTTGTAGGAGTTTAATTCAAGGCTCTTACAGACAGCGAGTACGAATTATGATAACAATTTTAAGTGTTGACATTAAGGAAATCAGTGAAATTGCTATTTTACGAGCCAGTAAATGTTAAGGTAAAATATTTGAAGAAGTATTTGATTCAAGTATAAATAAATTTTAGAGGTTTCAGGGAGTCCTGCTACAGCGACTACGATCTGTTATTTTTGAGGATGTCGAAAAATATATAAAAAAAAAACAATTGGTAACTAGTTCAATATTGCTCTTTTAATGATACTAATAAAAACTTGGGCTTTTTATTATTCGTTTGGAAAGGTCCTTCGTAGAGGGAGAGGGTGAGTAAACTAAGTAAAATTTTGTATTTGCGACTTTTATTTTTCCCTCTCTAAGCCCAACAGGTTGTTTCTTTTCTTTTAATAGAAAAAGAACTATCACAATCGGTGCAACGTCACTAGTAAGAAAGTATTTTTGTCATTTGTCGAAATAAACATGAGTTAAATTGCGCAAGTCAACAGTGCGGTGAACAAAAAATTTAGACAGAGTATTTATTGAATTCATTACACAGAAGATAAACGAAGTGGAGCGAGGTTACCTTCAAACCTGCCAGTTTTGAGGCTCTTAATCAATAATTTACGAACAAAACCTGGCAAGCATACTCCTTCACAGAAAAGGAGATAATGCAAGTGTGGGAAAAGCGCGTATTTATTCCTACTCGACTGAACAGTTGTGTTGCAAGTTAGCTGACAAGTTTGTATGCCGAATAGAGATCGCTCCAAAAAACAGCCGATCATCGTGAATCTACTCAAAATTCAAGAGAAGTTGCTTTTTAAAGTAAACTTGGTGATTTGATATTTCTCCAGTGGACGTATTGATTCAGAAGAAGAATGAAGAAGACAAAAAGTTTTTGATGTTACAACGGACGTATTGGTTGTATGGATTCCATTGATGTGAAGCTTCATAATTAAATTTTTCAAGCAATTTTTATGGAGCTATTCCGCCACGAGGGATCAACTTTTACAAGCCAGGCGCGCTTCATGAAGTACGTTTCATGTGAATAGCAATTCACTCGCCAAAAATGATCATATCCAAGAATGAAATAAAATTAACAGTCCAGGAAGAAGAAGGATTGACAGCGTATTGGTTGCTGTACTGTTCTTAAAATGCTCCTCGAAATGATTTTCAGTTTTTATTAGCTTTGAAACCCCATGAGAAGACTGATAAATCAGTTCCCATTGTAGCATTGGACATTTATGGTACATAACTCGGAAGCTAATTGGATTAGTACTCTTAAAAGATGATGTGTACCTTTCAGTTAAAAGTAAAATGGTGACGGAAATTTTGACAAAGACATCCAGGAGTGAAACGGCTTCATCAAGTGCAATGGAGGGTTCCGGATTATAACACCTAAAAATAATATCGCAACACACAACAACTGGTTAAAAAAAGATTTGAGTTTTTTCGTTACTCGGAATACCACTAAACACTTTGAAAGATTTGGATTCGAATACAGTTTCTCACACTATGAACCTGGAACTTGGCACTTTACATAAATACTACTTTTATGTGGCAGAATTCATGAATTCCTCATTTTATAAATTCAAAAATGCATAATTCGCGAATTCATAAAATGAAGCATTTTGGAAAAGTGGCAGCGCACTAGCAAGAAACTAAATAGTAGGATTGTGGTATTTTTTATGTGTTCTTGAATGTGTAAAAGCCGTTGGTACCAGGAAATGGTCTATGTTATATTTAAACTGGTTTTAATCCATTTGAATTTCTTCTATTTTATATTTACTCAAATTCAAGAAAGTTTATAGCGAAAATTTCCAAATTTCATATTGACAGCTAAAACCGCAAGATATTTATTTATCAATCCTACAAGGTTTACGGAAAAATCAAGGTCGTTGCTTTTTATCTCTTTACTATTTGAAGAAGTTTTTTGGGGATACTAGCCACCCGAGGACTAAGGAGTAAGGATTCGTTGAGGAAATGATGTCATTCTATTGGAACAATTTGATAAAGACGGCCATGCCGCAATACATATATAGTTTTTTTTTGAGCCCCCGGTAAATACACCAATGATGTTAATCTTAAGGGCACTGCGAACTTGTCCTACTCAAACAAAAAGCAGGCTATGTTTGGCGTGACTTGAAACAATGACAATGACTACGATAATATTTGCACGAGAACACACGCGCCGGAGCTCATAAAACACATTTACCATCATAAAATAACATAATTTCGCCCACCCGCATAGACGTAGACGACGCGGCGGTGGCACCGTACCTGTCGATTAACCTTCCACCGTACCGTAAGCATATCCAAAGCGTGCAAAACAAAGCGAACAAAGCTGCTGCATATGCGGGCAATAACTGCAAATGTACGTACAAATGTCTTTTTTTTAGTGTGGTGTCTGCAGGCTGCCAAGGTAATAAGCCGCTAAAAAGTTGTGCACAAGGACTCTAAGGGAATTGCAGGAAAGTATTATGCCACTTTAATATCCATTCTTTTATACTAGTACGGTTCCTACGTGCCGCTAACTTATGGCGTTTTCTGCTTGTGAGAATCGCTAGTATCCAATGACGCATTACTATTCCGTTAGCGATGCGACAAACGTTGCTGACAATTTATGTGCTCTCCGTGCGTCATTGCGTTTTTGAATTTATGCAAGTGTATACTTTAATTAAACTGCACCGTACCACGATATCGTCGCGGGATTGGCTGATGATGCAAATGTAGTGGCACACTTCTATCCATTAGTTGGACCAAACAAAAATCTTTTAATGTTTTTTGTTGATGTAAATATATGTAATTATCAATATTAAATAGGCAAAAACAGAAACAGAAACAGATAGTTTGGTATTTATGCGGATTTTTACTAAACATAGACAAATACATAGAAAACTCTGGTTCTCTTGGTCGAGAAACTGGTGCCAAAGGACTGAGTAACATTATACGGAAGCCAAAAAAAAATACACAAATGCGGTATGGCAAATATGAAAAAGGAAGAACTTTTTTAAAGGGATTTAAAATTTTCTAAATTTGATCTCAATTAGAGTGAAAGATCGACCTAATTCGGCAGCCCTATCGAAAACAAACTTTTCAAGAACGCGCTATTTCAGAATTTGACTGCAGAACGTACAATCTCGGAATTTATTCAAGAATGCCTTATCTCGCATATGGATACTCAATAGCAAAAAAAAAAATTCGTTAAGGGAATTTTTAATATTGCTCACAATTAATGCATTTAAAAAATGCAAACCTATTGAGTGAGCTTTACATCGCACCTAAAATGTAACTGCCAGCGCCTGACGTGCGATAGTCAAATAAATCAAGTGCAATGGCACACTAGGCACCCACCCACATCAAGGCCATGTTCATGAACTAATAAAAATCAACTGCACTGCTTTAGCCACATACATACATACATAACTACCTATGCACAGCCCGTTAACTCATTTGCGTTATTTACCAGGGCCAGCTGAGAGTACAAAATGAAATGGCTCTCTGTGGAAAACGAGTCAATGAGCTTAATTGGGCCAATGTTAGTTTATTAAATGTACAGCGGCATTAACAAGGTAAAGTGGCTGCAAAAATGTATGAACTCTGGCAAAATCAACGAATTTAAATGTTTAAATAAAAAGCAGAGAGTGCTTGAATTACAAAAAAAAAAAA